>NW_027665130.1:22500-45000 GCF_963921795.1 Nannobrachium achirus
TAGCGTGCTCCCCTGAGAATGGCACCAGGATCGCCCGAGGGCCATCCCTGGTACTCTTCCCTTAACCTGCTGTGCAAGGGACAGCCCGTTGCACGGGTGCAACCAGTTAAGAGATTCAACCCTTCTCTATCATTAGATCTATTAGATCTAAAACCATTAGATCTCCCTTATTAGATCTAAAACCAGTCACATCCACATGATGTGGAGATCTAATTCTAAAACCTGTCCCATCCACATGATTTGTAGATCTAATTCTAAAACCCGTCCCATCCACATGATGTGTAGATCTAATTCTAAAACCAGTCACATCCACATGATTTGGAGATCTAATTCTAAAACCAGTCCCACCCCCATGACTTGTAGATCTAATTCTAAAACCAGTCACATCCACATGATTTGGAGATCTAATTCTGGGGGCCGTAGCGTGCTCCCCTGAGAATGGCACCAGGATCGCCCGAGGGCCATCCCTGGTACTCTTCCCTTAACCTGCTGTGCAAGGGACAGCCCGTTGCACGTGTGCAACCAGTTAAGAGATTCAACCCTTCTCTATCATTAGATCTATTAGATCTAAAACCATTAGATCTCCCTTATTAGATCTAAAACCAGTCACATCCACATGATGTGGAGATCTAATTCTAAAACCTGTCCCATCCACATGATTTGTAGATCTAATTCTAAAACCCGTCCCATCCACATGATGTGTAGATCTAATTCTAAAACCAGTCACATCCACATGATTTGGAGATCTAATTCTAAAACCAGTCCCACCCCCATGACTTGTAGATCTAATTCTAAAACCAGTCACATCCACATGATTTGGAGATCTAATTCTGGGGGCCGTAGCGTGCTCCCCTGAGAATGGCACCAGGATCGCCCGAGGGCCATCCCTGGTACTCTTCCCTTAACCTAACACTGGCCATCAGTGGCCGGGGCACATATGCACCCAGTTAACAATTTCAAACACACACACACACACAGGGGCCCTTACATTTCTCCATGGAGGAATGCCATAGGACGGCCGGCCGGCGATCGTGGCACTGTTCCCTTAACCTAACACTGGCCATCAGTGGCCGGGGCACATATGCACCCAGTTAACAATTTCAAACACACACACACACACAGGGGCCCTTACATTTCTCCATGGAGGAATGCCATAGGACGGCCGGCCGGCGATCGTGGCACTGTTCCCTTAACCTAACACTGGCCATCAGTGGCCGGGGCACATATGCACCCAGTTAACAATTTCAAACACACACACACACACACAGGGGCCCTTACATTTCTCCATGGAGGAATGCCATAGGACGGCCGGCCGGCGATCGTGGCACTGTTCCCTTAACCTAACACTGGCCATCAGTGGCCGGGGCACATATGCACCCAGTTAACAATTTCAAACACACACACACACACAGGGGCCCTTACATTTCTCCATGGAGGAATGCCATAGGACGGCCGGCCGGCGATCGTGGCACTGTTCCCTTAACCTGTCCCATCCACATGATTTGTAGATCTAATTCTAAAACCCGTCCCATCCACATAATGTGTAGATCTAATTCTAAAACCAGTCACATCCACATGATTTGGAGATCTAATTCTAAAACCAGTCCCACCCCCATGACTTGTAGATCTAATTCTAAAACCAGTCACATCCACATGATTTGGAGATCTAATTCTGGGGGCCGTAGCGTGCTCCCCTGAGAATGGCACCAGGATCGCCCGAGGGCCATCCCTGGTACTCTTCCCTTAACCTGTCCCATCCACATGATTTGTAGATCTAATTCTGAAACCCGTCCCATCCACATGATGTGTAGATCTAATTCTAAAACCAGTCACATCCACATGATTTGGAGATCTAATTCTAAAACCAGTCCCACCCCCATGACTTGTAGATCTAATTCTAAAACCAGTCACATCCACATGATTTGGAGATCTAATTCTGGGGGCCGTAGCGTGCTCCCCTGAGAATGGCACCAGGATCGCCCGAGGGCCATCCCTGGTACTCTTCCCTTAACCTAACACTGGCCATCAGTGGCCGGGGCACATATGCACCCA
The DNA here is from genome assembly GCF_963921795.1 of Nannobrachium achirus. Classification (NCBI taxonomy): domain Eukaryota; kingdom Metazoa; phylum Chordata; class Actinopteri; order Myctophiformes; family Myctophidae; genus Nannobrachium; species Nannobrachium achirus. The sequence goes on from NW_027665130.1 coordinate 24,553, forward strand.
GTTAACAATTTCAAACACACACACACACACAGGGGCCCTTACATTTCTCCATGGAGGAATGCCATAGGACGGCCGGCCGGCGATCGTGGCACTGTTCCCTTAACATCCTAACACTGGCCATCAGTGGCCGGGGCACATATGCACCCAGTTAACAATTTCAAACACACACACACACACACAGGGGCCCTTACATTTCTCCATGGAGGAATGCCATAGGACGGCCGGCCGGCGATCGTGGCACTGTTCCCTTAACCTAACACTGGCCATCAGTGGCCGGGGCACATATGCACCCAGTTAACAATTTCAAACACACACACACACACAGGGGCCCTTACATTTCTCCATGGAGGAATGCCATAGGACGGCCGGCCGGCGATCGTGGCACTGTTCCCTTAACCCTAACACTGGCCATCAGTGGCCGGGGCACATATGCACCCAGTTAACAATTTCAAACACACACACACACACAGGGGCCCTTACATTTCTCCATGGAGGAATGCCATAGGACGGCCGGCCGGCGATCGTGGCACTGTTCCCTTAACCTAACACTGGCCATCAGTGGCCGGGGCACATATGCACCCAGTTAACAATTTCAAACACACACACACACACAGGGGCCCTTACATTTCTCCATGGAGGAATGCCATAGGACGGCCGGCCGGCGATCGTGGCACTGTTCCCTTAACCTAACACTGGCCATCAGTGGCCGGGGCACATATGCACCCAGTTAACAATTTCAAACACACACACACACACAGGGGCCCTTACATTTCTCCATGGAGGAATGCCATAGGACGGCCGGCCGGCGATCGTGGCATGGTTCCCTTAACCTGTCCCATCCACATGATTTGTAGATCTAATTCTAAAACCCGTCCCATCCACATAATGTGTAGATCTAATTCTAAAACCAGTCACATCCACATGATTTGGAGATCTAATTCTAAAACCAGTCCCACCCCCATGACTTGTAGATCTAATTCTAAAACCAGTCACATCCACATGATTTGGAGATCTAATTCTGGGGGCCGTAGCGTGCTCCCCTGAGAATGGCACCAGGATCGCCCGAGGGCCATCCCTGGTACTCTTCCCTTAACCTGCTGTGCAAGGGACAGCCCGTTGCACGGGTGCAACCAGTTAAGAGATTCAACCCTTCTCTATCATTAGATCTATTAGATCTAAAACCATTAGATCTCCCTTATTAGATCTAAAACCAGTCACATCCACATGATGTGGAGATCTAATTCTAAAACCTGTCCCATCCACATGATTTGTAGATCTAATTCTAAAACCCGTCCCAGCCACATGATGTGTAGATCTAATTCTAAAACCAGTCACATCCACATGATTTGGAGATCTAATTCTAAAACCAGTCCCACCCCCATGACTTGTACATCTAATTCTAAAACCAGTCACATCCACATGATTTGGAGATCTAATTCTGGGGGCCGTAGCGTGCTCCCCTGAGAATGGCACCAGGATCGCCCGAGGGCCATCCCTGGTACTCTTCCCTTAACCTGCTGTGCAAGGGACAGCCCGTTGCACGGGTGCAACCAGTTAAGAGATTCAACCCTTCTCTATCATTAGATCTATTAGATCTAAAACCATTAGATCTCCCTTATTAGATCTAAAACCAGTCACATCCACATGATGTGGAGATCTAATTCTAAAACCTGTCCCATCCACATGATTTGTAGATCTAATTCTAAAACCCGTCCCATCCACATGATGTGTAGATCTAATTCTAAAACCAGTCACATCCACATGATTTGGAGATCTAATTCTAAAACCAGTCCCACCCCCATGACTTGTAGATCTAATTCTAAAACCAGTCACATCCACATGATTTGGAGATCTAATTCTGGGGGCCGTAGCGTGCTCCCCTGAGAATGGCACCAGGATCGCCCGAGGGCCATCCCTGGTACTCTTCCCTTAACCTGCTGTGCAAGGGACAGCCCGTTGCACGTGTGCAACCAGTTAAGAGATTCAACCCTTCTCTATCATTAGATCTATTAGATCTAAAACCATTAGATCTCCCTTATTAGATCTAAAACCAGTCACATCCACATGATGTGGAGATCTAATTCTAAAACCTGTCCCATCCACATGATTTGTAGATCTAATTCTAAAACCCGTCCCATCCACATGATGTGTAGATCTAATTCTAAAACCAGTCACATCCACATGATTTGGAGATCTAATTCTAAAACCAGTCCCACCCCCATGACTTGTAGATCTAATTCTAAAACCAGTCACATCCACATGATTTGGAGATCTAATTCTGGGGGCCGTAGCGTGCTCCCCTGAGAATGGCACCAGGATCGCCCGAGGGCCATCCCTGGTACTCTTCCCTTAACCTAACACTGGCCATCAGTGGCCGGGGCACATATGCACCCAGTTAACAATTTCAAACACACACACACACACACACAGGGGCCCTTACATTTCTCCATGGAGGAATGCCATAGGACGGCCGGCCGGCGATCGTGGCACTGTTCCCTTAACCTAACACTGGCCATCAGTGGCCGGGGCACATATGCACCCAGTTAACAATTTCAAACACACACACACACACAGGGGCCCTTACATTTCTCCATGGAGGAATGCCATAGGACGGCCGGCCGGCGATCGTGGCACTGTTCCCTTAACCTAACACTGGCCATCAGTGGCCGGGGCACATATGCACCCAGTTAACAATTTCAAACACACACACACACACACAGGGGCCCTTACATTTCTCCATGGAGGAATGCCATAGGACGGCCGGCCGGCGATCGTGGCACTGTTCCCTTAACCTAACACTGGCCATCAGTGGCCGGGGCACATATGCACCCAGTTAACAATTTCAAACACACACACACACACAGGGGCCCTTACATTTCTCCATGGAGGAATGCCATAGGACGGCCGGCCGGCGATCGTGGCACTGTTCCCTTAACCTGTCCCATCCACATGATTTGTAGATCTAATTCTAAAACCCGTCCCATCCACATAATGTGTAGATCTAATTCTAAAACCAGTCACATCCACATGATTTGGAGATCTAATTCTAAAACCAGTCCCACCCCCATGACTTGTAGATCTAATTCTAAAACCAGTCACATCCACATGATTTGGAGATCTAATTCTGGGGGCCGTAGCGTGCTCCCCTGAGAATGGCACCAGGATCGCCCGAGGGCCATCCCTGGTACTCTTCCCTTAACCTGTCCCATCCACATGATTTGTAGATCTAATTCTAAAACCCGTCCCATCCACATGATGTGTAGATCTAATTCTAAAACCAGTCACATCCACATGATTTGGAGATCTAATTCTAAAACCAGTCCCACCCCCATGACTTGTAGATCTAATTCTAAAACCAGTCACATCCACATGATTTGGAGATCTAATTCTGGGGGCCGTAGCGTGCTCCCCTGAGAATGGCACCAGGATCGCCCGAGGGCCATCCCTGGTACTCTTCCCTTAACCTAACACTGGCCATCAGTGGCCGGGGCACATATGCACCCAGTTAACAATTTCAAACACACACACACACACAGGGGCCCTTACATTTCTCCATGGAGGAATGCCATAGGACGGCCGGCCGGCGATCGTGGCACTGTTCCCTTAACATCCTAACACTGGCCATCAGTGGCCGGGGCACATATGCACCCAGTTAACAATTTCAAACACACACACACACACACAGGGGCCCTTACATTTCTCCATGGAGGAATGCCATAGGACGGCCGGCCGGCGATCGTGGCACTGTTCCCTTAACCTAACACTGGCCATCAGTGGCCGGGGCACATATGCACCCAGTTAACAATTTCAAACACACACACACACACACAGGGGCCCTTACATTTCTCCATGGAGGAATGCCATAGGACGGCCGGCCGGCGATCGTGGCACTGTTCCCTTAACCCTAACACTGGCCATCAGTGGCCGGGGCACATATGCACCCAGTTAACAATTTCAAACACACACACACACACAGGGGCCCTTACATTTCTCCATGGAGGAATGCCATAGGACGGCCGGCCGGCGATCGTGGCACTGTTCCCTTAACCTTAACCTAACACTGGCCATCAGTGGCCGGGGCACATATGCACCCAGTTAACAATTTCAAACACACACACACACACAGGGGCCCTTACATTTCTCCATGGAGGAATGCCATAGGACGGCCGGCCGGCGATCGTGGCACTGTTCCCTTAACCTAACACTGGCCATCAGTGGCCGGGGCACATATGCACCCAGTTAACAATTTCAAACACACACACACACACAGGGGCCCTTACATTTCTCCATGGAGGATTGCCATAGGACGGCCGGCCGGCGATCGTGGCACTGTTCCCTTAACCTAACACTGGCCATCAGTGGCCGGGGCACATATGCACCCAGTTAACAATTTCAAACACACACACACACACACAGGGGCCCTTACATTTCTCCATGGAGGAATGCCATAGGACGGCCGGCCGGCGATCGTGGCACTGTTCCCTTAACCTGTCCCATCCACATGATTTGTAGATCTAATTCTAAAACCCGTCCCATCCACATGATGTGTAGATCTAATTCTAAAACCAGTCACATCCACATGATTTGGAGATCTAATTCTAAAACCAGTCCCACCCCCATGACTTGTAGATCTAATTCTAAAACCAGTCACATCCACATGATTTGGAGATCTAATTCTGGGGGCCGTAGCGTGCTCCCCTGAGAATGGCACCAGGATCGCCCGAGGGCCATCCCTGGTACTCTTCCCTTAACCTGCTGTGCAAGGGACAGCCCGTTGCACGGGTGCAACCAGTTAAGAGATTCAACCCTTCTCTATCATTAGATCTATTAGATCTAAAACCATTAGATCTCCCTTATTAGATCTAAAACCAGTCACATCCACATGATGTGGAGATCTAATTCTAAAACCTGTCCCATCCACATGATTTGTAGATCTAATTCTAAAACCCGTCCCAGCCACTTGATGTGTAGATCTAATTCTAAAACCAGTCACATCCACATGATTTGGAGATCTAATTCTAAAACCAGTCCCACCCCCATGACTTGTACATCTAATTCTAAAACCAGTCACATCCACATGATTTGGAGATCTAATTCTGGGGGCCGTAGCGTGCTCCCCTGAGAATGGCACCAGGATCGCCCGAGGGCCATCCCTGGTACTCTTCCCTTAACCTGCTGTGCAAGGGACAGCCCGTTGCACGGGTGCAACCAGTTAAGAGATTCAACCCTTCTCTATCATTAGATCTATTAGATCTAAAACCATTAGATCTCCCTTATTAGATCTAAAACCAGTCACATCCACATGATGTGGAGATCTAATTCTAAAACCTGTCCCATCCACATGATTTGTAGATCTAATTCTAAAACCCGTCCCATCCACATGATGTGTAGATCTAATTCTAAAACCAGTCACATCCACATGATTTGGAGATCTAATTCTAAAACCAGTCCCACCCCCATGACTTGTAGATCTAATTCTAAAACCAGTCACATCCACATGATTTGGAGATCTAATTCTGGGGGCCGTAGCGTGCTCCCCTGAGAATGGCACCAGGATCGCCCGAGGGCCATCCCTGGTACTCTTCCCTTAACCTGCTGTGCAAGGGACAGCCCGTTGCACGTGTGCAACCAGTTAAGAGATTCAACCCTTCTCTATCATTAGATCTATTAGATCTAAAACCATTAGATCTCCCTTATTAGATCTAAAACCAGTCACATCCACATGATGTGGAGATCTAATTCTAAAACCTGTCCCATCCACATGATTTGTAGATCTAATTCTAAAACCCGTCCCATCCACATGATGTGTAGATCTAATTCTAAAACCAGTCACATCCACATGATTTGGAGATCTAATTCTAAAACCAGTCCCACCCCCATGACTTGTAGATCTAATTCTAAAACCAGTCACATCCACATGATTTGGAGATCTAATTCTGGGGGCCGTAGCGTGCTCCCCTGAGAATGGCACCAGGATCGCCCGAGGGCCATCCCTGGTACTCTTCCCTTAACCTAACACTGGCCATCAGTGGCCGGGGCACATATGCACCCAGTTAACAATTTCAAACACACACACACACACAGGGGCCCTTACATTTCTCCATGGAGGAATGCCATAGGACGGCCGGCCGGCGATCGTGGCACTGTTCCCTTAACCTAACACTGGCCATCAGTGGCCGGGGCACATATGCACCCAGTTAACAATTTCAAACACACACACACACACAGGGGCCCTTACATTTCTCCATGGAGGAATGCCATAGGACGGCCGGCCGGCGATCGTGGCACTGTTCCCTTAACCTAACACTGGCCATCAGTGGCCGGGGCACATATGCACCCAGTTAACAATTTCAAACACACACACACACACACAGGGGCCCTTACATTTCTCCATGGAGGAATGCCATAGGACGGCCGGCCGGCGATCGTGGCACTGTTCCCTTAACCTAACACTGGCCATCAGTGGCCGGGGCACATATGCACCCAGTTAACAATTTCAAACACACACACACACACAGGGGCCCTTACATTTCTCCATGGAGGAATGCCATAGGACGGCCGGCCGGCGATCGTGGCACTGTTCCCTTAACCTGTCCCATCCACATGATTTGTAGATCTAATTCTAAAACCCGTCCCATCCACATAATGTGTAGATCTAATTCTAAAACCAGTCACATCCACATGATTTGGAGATCTAATTCTAAAACCAGTCCCACCCCCATGACTTGTAGATCTAATTCTAAAACCAGTCACATCCACATGATTTGGAGATCTAATTCTGGGGGCCGTAGCGTGCTCCCCTGAGAATGGCACCAGGATCGCCCGAGGGCCATCCCTGGTACTCTTCCCTTAACCTGTCCCATCCACATGATTTGTAGATCTAATTCTGAAACCCGTCCCATCCACATGATGTGTAGATCTAATTCTAAAACCAGTCACATCCACATGATTTGGAGATCTAATTCTAAAACCAGTCCCACCCCCATGACTTGTAGATCTAATTCTAAAACCAGTCACATCCACATGATTTGGAGATCTAATTCTGGGGGCCGTAGCGTGCTCCCCTGAGAATGGCACCAGGATCGCCCGAGGGCCATCCCTGGTACTCTTCCCTTAACCTAACACTGGCCATCAGTGGCCGGGGCACATATGCACCCAGTTAACAATTTCAAACACACACACACACACAGGGGCCCTTACATTTCTCCATGGAGGAATGCCATAGGACGGCCGGCCGGCGATCGTGGCACTGTTCCCTTAACATCCTAACACTGGCCATCAGTGGCCGGGGCACATATGCACCCAGTTAACAATTTCAAACACACACACACACACACAGGGGCCCTTACATTTCTCCATGGAGGAATGCCATAGGACGGCCGGCCGGCGATCGTGGCACTGTTCCCTTAACCTAACACTGGCCATCAGTGGCCGGGGCACATATGCACCCAGTTAACAATTTCAAACACACACACACACACAGGGGCCCTTACATTTCTCCATGGAGGAATGCCATAGGACGGCCGGCCGGCGATCGTGGCACTGTTCCCTTAACCCTAACACTGGCCATCAGTGGCCGGGGCACATATGCACCCAGTTAACAATTTCAAACACACACACACACACAGGGGCCCTTACATTTCTCCATGGAGGAATGCCATAGGACGGCCGGCCGGCGATCGTGGCACTGTTCCCTTAACCTAACACTGGCCATCAGTGGCCGGGGCACATATGCACCCAGTTAACAATTTCAAACACACACACACACACACAGGGGCCCTTACATTTCTCCATGGAGGAATGCCATAGGACGGCCGGCCGGCGATCGTGGCACTGTTCCCTTAACCTAACACTGGCCATCAGTGGCCGGGGCACATATGCACCCAGTTAACAATTTCAAACACACACACACACACAGGGGCCCTTACATTTCTCCATGGAGGAATGCCATAGGACGGCCGGCCGGCGATCGTGGCATGGTTCCCTTAACCTGTCCCATCCACATGATTTGTAGATCTAATTCTAAAACCCGTCCCATCCACATAATGTTTAGATCTAATTCTAAAACCAGTCACATCCACATGATTTGGAGATCTAATTCTAAAACCAGTCCCACCCCCATGACTTGTAGATCTAATTCTAAAACCAGTCACATCCACATGATTTGGAGATCTAATTCTGGGGGCCGTAGCGTGCTCCCCTGAGAATGGCACCAGGATCGCCCGAGGGCCATCCCTGGTACTCTTCCCTTAACCTGCTGTGCAAGGGACAGCCCGTTGCACGGGTGCAACCAGTTAAGAGATTCAACCCTTCTCTATCATTAGATCTATTAGATCTAAAACCATTAGATCTCCCTTATTAGATCTAAAACCAGTCACATCCACATGATGTGGAGATCTAATTCTAAAACCTGTCCCATCCACATGATTTGTAGATCTAATTCTAAAACCCGTCCCAGCCACATGATGTGTAGATCTAATTCTAAAACCAGTCACATCCACATGATTTGGAGATCTAATTCTAAAACCAGTCCCACCCCCATGACTTGTACATCTAATTCTAAAACCAGTCACATCCACATGATTTGGAGATCTAATTCTGGGGGCCGTAGCGTGCTCCCCTGAGAATGGCACCAGGATCGCCCGAGGGCCATCCCTGGTACTCTTCCCTTAACCTGCTGTGCAAGGGACAGCCCGTTGCACGGGTGCAACCAGTTAAGAGATTCAACCCTTCTCTATCATTAGATCTATTAGATCTAAAACCATTAGATCTCCCTTATTAGATCTAAAACCAGTCACATCCACATGATGTGGAGATCTAATTCTAAAACCTGTCCCATCCACATGATTTGTAGATCTAATTCTAAAACCCGTCCCATCCACATGATGTGTAGATCTAATTCTAAAACCAGTCACATCCACATGATTTGGAGATCTAATTCTAAAACCAGTCCCAACCCCATGACTTGTAGATCTAATTCTAAAACCAGTCACATCCACATGATTTGGAGATCTAATTCTGGGGGCCGTAGCGTGCTCCCCTGAGAATGGCACCAGGATCGCCCGAGGGCCATCCCTGGTACTCTTCCCTTAACCTGCTGTGCAAGGGACAGCCCGTTGCACGTGTGCAACCAGTTAAGAGATTCAACCCTTCTCTATCATTAGATCTATTAGATCTAAAACCATTAGATCTCCCTTATTAGATCTAAAACCAGTCACATCCACATGATGTGGAGATCTAATTCTAAAACCTGTCCCATCCACATGATTTGTAGATCTAATTCTAAAACCCGTCCCATCCACATGATGTGTAGATCTAATTCTAAAACCAGTCACATCCACATGATTTGGAGATCTAATTCTAAAACCAGTCCCACCCCCATGACTTGTAGATCTAATTCTAAAACCAGTCACATCCACATGATTTGGAGATCTAATTCTGGGGGCCGTAGCGTGCTCCCCTGAGAATGGCACCAGGATCGCCCGAGGGCCATCCCTGGTACTCTTCCCTTAACCTAACACTGGCCATCAGTGGCCGGGGCACATATGCACCCAGTTAACAATTTCAAACACACACACACACACACACAGGGGCCCTTACATTTCTCCATGGAGGAATGCCATAGGACGGCCGGCCGGCGATCGTGGCACTGTTCCCTTAACCTAACACTGGCCATCAGTGGCCGGGGCACATATGCACCCAGTTAACAATTTCAAACACACACACACACACAGGGGCCCTTACATTTCTCCATGGAGGAATGCCATAGGACGGCCGGCCGGCGATCGTGGCACTGTTCCCTTAACCTAACACTGGCCATCAGTGGCCGGGGCACATATGCACCCAGTTAACAATTTCAAACACACACACACACACACAGGGGCCCTTACATTTCTCCATGGAGGAATGCCATAGGACGGCCGGCCGGCGATCGTGGCACTGTTCCCTTAACCTAACACTGGCCATCAGTGGCCGGGGCACATATGCACCCAGTTAACAATTTCAAACACACACACACACACACAGGGGCCCTTACATTTCTCCATGGAGGAATGCCATAGGACGGCCGGCCGGCGATCGTGGCACTGTTCCCTTAACCTGTCCCATCCACATGATTTGTAGATCTAATTCTAAAACCCGTCCCATCCACATAATGTGTAGATCTAATTCTAAAACCAGTCACATCCACATGATTTGGAGATCTAATTCTAAAACCAGTCCCACCCCCATGACTTGTAGATCTAATTCTAAAACCAGTCACATCCACATGATTTGGAGATCTAATTCTGGGGGCCGTAGCGTGCTCCCCTGAGAATGGCACCAGGATCGCCCGAGGGCCATCCCTGGTACTCTTCCCTTAACCTGTCCCATCCACATGATTTGTAGATCTAATTCTAAAACCCGTCCCATCCACATGATGTGTAGATCTAATTCTAAAACCAGTCACATCCACATGATTTGGAGATCTAATTCTAAAACCAGTCCCACCCCCATGACTTGTAGATCTAATTCTAAAACCAGTCACATCCACATGATTTGGAGATCTAATTCTGGGGGCCGTAGCGTGCTCCCCTGAGAATGGCACCAGGATCGCCCGAGGGCCATCCCTGGTACTCTTCCCTTAACCTAACACTGGCCATCAGTGGCCGGGGCACATATGCACCCAGTTAACAATTTCAAACACACAGACACACACAGGGGCCCTTACATTTCTCCATGGAGGAATGCCATAGGACGGCCGGCCGGCGATCGTGGCACTGTTCCCTTAACATCCTAACACTGGCCATCAGTGGCCGGGGCACATATGCACCCAGTTAACAATTTCAAACACACACACACACACACAGGGGCCCTTACATTTCTCCATGGAGGAATGCCATAGGACGGCCGGCCGGCGATCGTGGCACTGTTCCCTTAACCTAACACTGGCCATCAGTGGCCGGGGCACATATGCACCCAGTTAACAATTTCAAACACACACACACACACAGGGGCCCTTACATTTCTCCATGGAGGAATGCCATAGGACGGCCGGCCGGCGATCGTGGCACTGTTCCCTTAACCCTAACACTGGCCATCAGTGGCCGGGGCACATATGCACCCAGTTAACAATTTCAAACACACACACACACACAGGGGCCCTTACATTTCTCCATGGAGGAATGCCATAGGACGGCCGGCCGGCGATCGTGGCACTGTTCCCTTAACCTTAACCTAACACTGGCCATCAGTGGCCGGGGCACATATGCACCCAGTTAACAATTTCAAACACACACACACACACAGGGGCCCTTACATTTCTCCATGGAGGAATGCCATAGGACGGCCGGCCGGCGATCGTGGCACTGTTCCCTTAACCTAACACTGGCCATCAGTGGCCGGGGCACATATGCACCCAGTTAACAATTTCAAACACACACACACACACAGGGGCCCTTACATTTCTCCATGGAGGATTGCCATAGGACGGCCGGCCGGCGATCGTGGCACTGTTCCCTTAACCTAACACTGGCCATCAGTGGCCGGGGCACATATGCACCCAGTTAACAATTTCAAACACACACACACACACACAGGGGCCCTTACATTTCTCCATGGAGGAATGCCATAGGACGGCCGGCCGGCGATCGTGGCACTGTTCCCTTAACCTGTCCCATCCACATGATTTGTAGATCTAATTCTAAAACCCGTCCCATCCACATGATGTGTAGATCTAATTCTAAAACCAGTCACATCCACATGATTTGGAGATCTAATTCTAAAACCAGTCCCACCCCCATGACTTGTAGATCTAATTCTAAAACCAGTCACATCCACATGATTTGGAGATCTAATTCTGGGGGCCGTAGCGTGCTCCCCTGAGAATGGCACCAGGATCGCCCGAGGGCCATCCCTGGTACTCTTCCCTTAACCTGCTGTGCAAGGGACAGCCCGTTGCACGGGTGCAACCAGTTAAGAGATTCAACCCTTCTCTATCATTAGATCTATTAGATCTAAAACCATTAGATCTCCCTTATTAGATCTAAAACCAGTCACATCCACATGATGTGGAGATCTAATTCTAAAACCTGTCCCATCCACATGATTTGTAGATCTAATTCTAAAACCCGTCCCAGCCACTTGATGTGTAGATCTAATTCTAAAACCAGTCACATCCACATGATTTGGAGATCTAATTCTAAAACCAGTCCCACCCCCATGACTTGTACATCTAATTCTAAAACCAGTCACATCCACATGATTTGGAGATCTAATTCTGGGGGCCGTAGCGTGCTCCCCTGAGAATGGCACCAGGATCGCCCGAGGGCCATCCCTGGTACTCTTCCCTTAACCTGCTGTGCAAGGGACAGCCCGTTGCACGGGTGCAACCAGTTAAGAGATTCAACCCTTCTCTATCATTAGATCTATTAGATCTAAAACCATTAGATCTCCCTTATTAGATCTAAAACCAGTCACATCCACATGATGTGGAGATCTAATTCTAAAACCTGTCCCATCCACATGATTTGTAGATCTAATTCTAAAACCCGTCCCATCCACATGATGTGTAGATCTAATTCTAAAACCAGTCACATCCACATGATTTGGAGATCTAATTCTAAAACCAGTCCCACCCCCATGACTTGTAGATCTAATTCTAAAACCAGTCACATCCACATGATTTGGAGATCTAATTCTGGGGGCCGTAGCGTGCTCCCCTGAGAATGGCACCAGGATCGCCCGAGGGCCATCCCTGGTACTCTTCCCTTAACCTGCTGTGCAAGGGACAGCCCGTTGCACGTGTGCAACCAGTTAAGAGATTCAACCCTTCTCTATCATTAGATCTATTAGATCTAAAACCATTAGATCTCCCTTATTAGATCTAAAACCAGTCACATCCACATGATGTGGAGATCTAATTCTAAAACCTGTCCCATCCACATGATTTGTAGATCTAATTCTAAAACCCGTCCCATCCACATGATGTGTAGATCTAATTCTAAAACCAGTCACATCCACATGATTTGGAGATCTAATTCTAAAACCAGTCCCACCCCCATGACTTGTAGATCTAATTCTAAAACCAGTCACATCCACATGATTTGGAGATCTAATTCTGGGGGCCGTAGCGTGCTCCCCTGAGAATGGCACCAGGATCGCCCGAGGGCCATCCCTGGTACTCTTCCCTTAACCTAACACTGGCCATCAGTGGCCGGGGCACATATGCACCCAGTTAACAATTTCAAACACACACACACACACAGGGGCCCTTACATTTCTCCATGGAGGAATGCCATAGGACGGCCGGCCGGCGATCGTGGCACTGTTCCCTTAACCTAACACTGGCCATCAGTGGCCGGGGCACATATGCACCCAGTTAACAATTTCAAACACACACACACACACAGGGGCCCTTACATTTCTCCATGGAGGAATGCCATAGGACGGCCGGCCGGCGATCGTGGCACTGTTCCCTTAACCTAACACTGGCCATCAGTGGCCGGGGCACATATGCACCCAGTTAACAATTTCAAACACACACACACACACACAGGGGCCCTTACATTTCTCCATGGAGGAATGCCATAGGACGGCCGGCCGGCGATCGTGGCACTGTTCCCTTAACCTAACACTGGCCATCAGTGGCCGGGGCACATATGCACCCAGTTAACAATTTCAAACACACACACACACACAGGGGCCCTTACATTTCTCCATGGAGGAATGCCATAGGACGGCCGGCCGGCGATCGTGGCACTGTTCCCTTAACCTGTCCCATCCACATGATTTGTAGATCTAATTCTAAAACCCGTCCCATCCACATAATGTGTAGATCTAATTCTAAAACCAGTCACATCCACATGATTTGGAGATCTAATTCTAAAACCAGTCCCACCCCCATGACTTGTAGATCTAATTCTAAAACCAGTCACATCCACATGATTTGGAGATCTAATTCTGGGGGCCGTAGCGTGCTCCCCTGAGAATGGCACCAGGATCGCCCGAGGGCCATCCCTGGTACTCTTCCCTTAACCTGTCCCATCCACATGATTTGTAGATCTAATTCTGAAACCCGTCCCATCCACATGATGTGTAGATCTAATTCTAAAACCAGTCACATCCACATGATTTGGAGATCTAATTCTAAAACCAGTCCCACCCCCATGACTTGTAGATCTAATTCTAAAACCAGTCACATCCACATGATTTGGAGATCTAATTCTGGGGGCCGTAGCGTGCTCCCCTGAGAATGGCACCAGGATCGCCCGAGGGCCATCCCTGGTACTCTTCCCTTAACCTAACACTGGCCATCAGTGGCCGGGGCACATATGCACCCAGTTAACAATTTCAAACACACACACACACACAGGGGCCCTTACATTTCTCCATGGAGGAATGCCATAGGACGGCCGGCCGGCGATCGTGGCACTGTTCCCTTAACATCCTAACACTGGCCATCAGTGGCCGGGGCACATATGCACCCAGTTAACAATTTCAAACACACACACACACACACAGGGGCCCTTACATTTCTCCATGGAGGAATGCCATAGGACGGCCGGCCGGCGATCGTGGCACTGTTCCCTTAACCTAACACTGGCCATCAGTGGCCGGGGCACATATGCACCCAGTTAACAATTTCAAACACACACACACACACAGGGGCCCTTACATTTCTCCATGGAGGAATGCCATAGGACGGCCGGCCGGCGATCGTGGCACTGTTCCCTTAACCCTAACACTGGCCATCAGTGGCCGGGGCACATATGCACCCAGTTAACAATTTCAAACACACACACACACACACAGGGGCCCTTACATTTCTCCATGGAGGAATGCCATAGGACGGCCGGCCGGCGATCGTGGCACTGTTCCCTTAACCTAACACTGGCCATCAGTGGCCGGGGCACATATGCACCCAGTTAACAATTTCAAACACACACACACACACAGGGGCCCTTACATTTCTCCATGGAGGAATGCCATAGGACGGCCGGCCGGCGATCGTGGCACTGTTCCCTTAACCTAACACTGGCCATCAGTGGCCGGGGCACATATGCACCCAGTTAACAATTTCAAACACACACACACACACAGGGGCCCTTACATTTCTCCATGGAGGAATGCCATAGGACGGCCGGCCGGCGATCGTGGCATGGTTCCCTTAACCTGTCCCATCCACATGATTTGTAGATCTAATTCTAAAACCCGTCCCATCCACATAATGTGTAGATCTAATTCTAAAACCAGTCACATCCACATGATTTGGAGATCTAATTCTAAAACCAGTCCCACCCCCATGACTTGTAGATCTAATTCTAAAACCAGTCACATCCACATGATTTGGAGATCTAATTCTGGGGGCCGTAGCGTGCTCCCCTGAGAATGGCACCAGGATCGCCCGAGGGCCATCCCTGGTACTCTTCCCTTAACCTGCTGTGCAAGGGACAGCCCGTTGCACGGGTGCAACCAGTTAAGAGATTCAACCCTTCTCTATCATTAGATCTATTAGATCTAAAACCATTAGATCTCCCTTATTAGATCTAAAACCAGTCACATCCACATGATGTGGAGATCTAATTCTAAAACCTGTCCCATCCACATGATTTGTAGATCTAATTCTAAAACCCGTCCCAGCCACATGATGTGTAGATCTAATTCTAAAACCAGTCACATCCACATGATTTGGAGATCTAATTCTAAAACCAGTCCCACCCCCATGACTTGTACATCTAATTCTAAAACCAGTCACATCCACATGATTTGGAGATCTAATTCTGGGGGCCGTAGCGTGCTCCCCTGAGAATGGCACCAGGATCGCCCGAGGGCCATCCCTGGTACTCTTCCCTTAACCTGCTGTGCAAGGGACAGCCCGTTGCACGGGTGCAACCAGTTAAGAGATTCAACCCTTCTCTATCATTAGATCTATTAGATCTAAAACCATTAGATCTCCCTTATTAGATCTAAAACCAGTCACATCCACATGATGTGGAGATCTAATTCTAAAACCTGTCCCATCCACATGATTTGTAGATCTAATTCTAAAACCCGTCCCATCCACATGATGTGTAGATCTAATTCTAAAACCAGTCACATCCACATGATTTGGAGATCTAATTCTAAAACCAGTCCCACCCCCATGACTTGTAGATCTAATTCTAAAACCAGTCACATCCACATGATTTGGAGATCTAATTCTGGGGGCCGTAGCGTGCTCCCCTGAGAATGGCACCAGGATCGCCCGAGGGCCATCCCTGGTACTCTTCCCTTAACCTGCTGTGCAAGGGACAGCCCGTTGCACGTGTGCAACCAGTTAAGAGATTCAACCCTTCTCTATCTTTAGATCTATTAGATCTAAAACCATTAGATCTCCCTTATTAGATCTAAAACCAGTCACATCCACATGATGTGGAGATCTAATTCTAAAACCTGTCCCATCCACATGATTTGTAGATCTAATTCTAAAACCCGTCCCATCCACATGATGTGTAGATCTAATTCTAAAACCAGTCACATCCACATGATTTGGAGATCTAATTCTAAAACCAGTCCCACCCCCATGACTTGTAGATCTAATTCTAAAACCAGTCACATCCACATGATTTGGAGATCTAATTCTGGGGGCCGTAGCGTGCTCCCCTGAGAATGGCACCAGGATCGCCCGAGGGCCATCCCTGGTACTCTTCCCTTAACCTAACACTGGCCATCAGTGGCCGGGGCACATATGCACCCAGTTAACAATTTCAAACACACACACACACACAGGGGCCCTTACATTTCTCCATGGAGGAATGCCATAGGACGGCCGGCCGGCGATCGTGGCACTGTTCCCTTAACCTAACACTGGCCATCAGTGGCCGGGGCACATATGCACCCAGTTAACAATTTCAAACACACACACACACACAGGGGCCCTTACATTTCTCCATGGAGGAATGCCATAGGACGGCCGGCCGGCGATCGTGGCACTGTTCCCTTAACCTAACACTGGCCATCAGTGGCCGGGGCACATATGCACCCAGTTAACAATTTCAAACACACACACACACACACAGGGGCCCTTACATTTCTCCATGGAGGAATGCCATAGGACGGCCGGCCGGCGATCGTGGCACTGTTCCCTTAACCTAACACTGGCCATCAGTGGCCGGGGCACATATGCACCCAGTTAACAATTTCAAACACACACACACACACAGGGGCCCTTACATTTCTCCATGGAGGAATGCCATAGGACGGCCGGCCGGCGATCGTGGCACTGTTCCCTTAACCTGTCCCATCCACATGATTTGTAGATCTAATTCTAAAACCCGTCCCATCCACATAATGTGTAGATCTAATTCTAAAACCAGTCACATCCACATGATTTGGAGATCTAATTCTAAAACCAGTCCCACCCCCATGACTTGTAGATCTAATTCTAAAACCAGTCACATCCACATGATTTGGAGATCTAATTCTGGGGGCCGTAGCGTGCTCCCCTGAGAATGGCACCAGGATCGCCCGAGGGCCATCCCTGGTACTCTTCCCTTAACCTGTCCCATCCACATGATTTGTAGATCTAATTCTGAAACCCGTCCCATCCACATGATGTGTAGATCTAATTCTAAAACCAGTCACATCCACATGATTTGGAGATCTAATTCTAAAACCAGTCCCACCCCCATGACTTGTAGATCTAATTCTAAAACCAGTCACATCCACATGATTTGGAGATCTAATTCTGGGGGCCGTAGCGTGCTCCCCTGAGAATGGCACCAGGATCGCCCGAGGGCCATCCCTGGTACTCTTCCCTTAACCTAACACTGGCCATCAGTGGCCGGGGCACATATGCACCCAGTTAACAATTTCAAACACACACACACACACAGGGGCCCTTACATTTCTCCATGGAGGAATGCCATAGGACGGCCGGCCGGCGATCGTGGCACTGTTCCCTTAACATCCTAACACTGGCCATCAGTGGCCGGGGCACATATGCACCCAGTTAACAATTTCAAACACACACACACACACACACAGGGGCCCTTACATTTCTCCATGGAGGAATGCCATAGGACGGCCGGCCGGCGATCGTGGCACTGTTCCCTTAACCTAACACTGGCCATCAGTGGCCGGGGCACATATGCACCCAGTTAACAATTTCAAACACACACACACACACAGGGGCCCTTACATTTCTCCATGGAGGAATGCCATAGGACGGCCGGCCGGCGATCGTGGCACTGTTCCCTTAACCCTAACACTGGCCATCAGTGGCCGGGGCACATATGCACCCAGTTAACAATTTCAAACACACACACACACACAGGGGCCCTTACATTTCTCCATGGAGGAATGCCATAGGACGGCCGGCCGGCGATCGTGGCACTGTTCCCTTAACCTAACACTGGCCATCAGTGGCCGGGGCACATATGCACCCAGTTAACAATTTCAAACACACACACACACACAGGGGCCCTTACATTTCTCCATGGAGGAATGCCATAGGACGGCCGGCCGGCGATCGTGGCACTGTTCCCTTAACCTAACACTGGCCATCAGTGGCCGGGGCACATATGCACCCAGTTAACAATTTCAAACACACACACACACACAGGGGCCCTTACATTTCTCCATGGAGGAATGCCATAGGACGGCCGGCCGGCGATCGTGGCATGGTTCCCTTAACCTGTCCCATCCACATGATTTGTAGATCTAATTCTAAAACCCGTCCCATCCACATAATGTGTAGATCTAATTCTAAAACCAGTCACATCCACATGATTTGGAGATCTAATTCTAAAACCAGTCCCACCCCCATGACTTGTAGATCTAATTCTAAAACCAGTCACATCCACATGATTTGGAGATCTAATTCTGGGGGCCGTAGCGTGCTCCCCTGAGAATGGCACCAGGATCGCCCGAGGGCCATCCCTGGTACTCTTCCCTTAACCTGCTGTGCAAGGGACAGCCCGTTGCACGGGTGCAACCAGTTAAGAGATTCAACCCTTCTCTATCATTAGATCTATTAGATCTAAAACCATTAGATCTCCCTTATTAGATCTAAAACCAGTCACATCCACATGATGTGGAGATCTAATTCTAAAACCTGTCCCATCCACATGATTTGTAGATCTAATTCTAAAACCCGTCCCAGCCACATGATGTGTAGATCTAATTCTAAAACCAGTCACATCCACATGATTTGGAGATCTAATTCTAAAACCAGTCCCACCCCCATGACTTGTACATCTAATTCTAAAACCAGTCACATCCACATGATTTGGAGATCTAATTCTGGGGGCCGTAGCGTGCTCCCCTGAGAATGGCACCAGGATCGCCCGAGGGCCATCCCTGGTACTCTTCCCTTAACCTGCTGTGCAAGGGACAGCCCGTTGCACGGGTGCAACCAGTTAAGAGATTCAACCCTTCTCTATCATTAGATCTATTAGATCTAAAACCATTAGATCTCCCTTATTAGATCTAAAACCAGTCACATCCACATGATGTGGAGATCTAATTCTAAAACCTGTCCCATCCACATGATTTGTAGATCTAATTCTAAAACCCGTCCCATCCACATGATGTGTAGATCTAATTCTAAAACCAGTCACATCCACATGATTTGGAGATCTAATTCTAAAACCAGTCCCACCCCCATGACTTGTAGATCTAATTCTAAAACCAGTCACATCCACATGATTTGGAGATCTAATTCTGGGGGCCGTAGCGTGCTCCCCTGAGAATGGCACCAGGATCGCCCGAGGGCCATCCCTGGTACTCTTCCCTTAACC
The DNA here is from genome assembly GCF_963921795.1 of Nannobrachium achirus. Lineage (NCBI taxonomy): Eukaryota > Metazoa > Chordata > Actinopteri > Myctophiformes > Myctophidae > Nannobrachium > Nannobrachium achirus. Next base: position 44,310 of record NW_027665130.1, read on the forward strand.
TGCTGTGCAAGGGACAGCCCGTTGCACGTGTGCAACCAGTTAAGAGATTCAACCCTTCTCTATCATTAGATCTATTAGATCTAAAACCATTAGATCTCCCTTATTAGATCTAAAACCAGTCACATCCACATGATGTGGAGATCTAATTCTAAAACCTGTCCCATCCACATGATTTGTAGATCTAATTCTAAAACCCGTCCCATCCACATGATGTGTAGATCTAATTCTAAAACCAGTCACATCCACATGATTTGGAGATCTAATTCTAAAACCAGTCCCACCCCCATGACTTGTAGATCTAATTCTAAAACCAGTCACATCCACATGATTTGGAGATCTAATTCTGGGGGCCGTAGCGTGCTCCCCTGAGAATGGCACCAGGATCGCCCGAGGGCCATCCCTGGTACTCTTCCCTTAACCTAACACTGGCCATCAGTGGCCGGGGCACATATGCACCCAGTTAACAATTTCAAACACACACACACACACAGGGGCCCTTACATTTCTCCATGGAGGAATGCCATAGGACGGCCGGCCGGCGATCGTGGCACTGTTCCCTTAACCTAACACTGGCCATCAGTGGCCGGGGCACATATGCACCCAGTTAACAATTTCAAACACACACACACACACACAGGGGCCCTTACATTTCTCCATGGAGGAATGCCATAGGACGGCCGGCCGGCGATCG
>NW_027665130.1:50000-162500 GCF_963921795.1 Nannobrachium achirus
AGATCTATTAGATCTAAAACCATTAGATCTCCCTTATTAGATCTAAAACCAGTCACATCCACATGATGTGGAGATCTAATTCTAAAACCTGTCCCATCCACATGATTTGTAGATCTAATTCTAAAACCCGTCCCATCCACATGATGTGTAGATCTAATTCTAAAACCAGTCACATCCACATGATTTGGAGATCTAATTCTAAAACCAGTCCCACCCCCATGACTTGTAGATCTAATTCTAAAACCAGTCACATCCACATGATTTGGAGATCTAATTCTGGGGGCCGTAGCGTGCTCCCCTGAGAATGGCACCAGGATCGCCCGAGGGCCATCCCTGGTACTCTTCCCTTAACCTAACACTGGCCATCAGTGGCCGGGGCACATATGCACCCAGTTAACAATTTCAAACACACACACACACACAGGGGCCCTTACATTTCTCCATGGAGGAATGCCATAGGACGGCCGGCCGGCGATCGTGGCACTGTTCCCTTAACCTGTCCCATCCACATGATTTGTAGATCTAATTCTAAAACCCGTCCCATCCACATAATGTGTAGATCTAATTCTAAAACCAGTCACATCCACATGATTTGGAGATCTAATTCTAAAACCAGTCCCACCCCCATGACTTGTAGATCTAATTCTAAAACCAGTCACATCCACATGATTTGGAGATCTAATTCTGGGGGCCGTAGCGTGCTCCCCTGAGAATGGCACCAGGATCGCCCGAGGGCCATCCCTGGTACTCTTCCCTTAACCTGCTGTGCAAGGGACAGCCCGTTGCACGGGTGCAACCAGTTAAGAGATTCAACCCTTCTCTATCATTAGATCTATTAGATCTAAAACCATTAGATCTCCCTTATTAGATCTAAAACCAGTCACATCCACATGATGTGGAGATCTAATTCTAAAACCTGTCCCATCCACATGATTTGTAGATCTAATTCTAAAACCCGTCCCAGCCACATGATGTGTAGATCTAATTCTAAAACCAGTCACATCCACATGATTTGGAGATCTAATTCTAAAACCAGTCCCACCCCCATGACTTGTACATCTAATTCTAAAACCAGTCACATCCACATGATTTGGAGATCTAATTCTGGGGGCCGTAGCGTGCTCCCCTGAGAATGGCACCAGGATCGCCCGAGGGCCATCCCTGGTACTCTTCCCTTAACCTGCTGTGCAAGGGACAGCCCGTTGCACGGGTGCAACCAGTTAAGAGATTCAACCCTTCTCTATCATTAGATCTATTAGATCTAAAACCATTAGATCTCCCTTATTAGATCTAAAACCAGTCACATCCACATGATGTGGAGATCTAATTCTAAAACCTGTCCCATCCACATGATTTGTAGATCTAATTCTAAAACCCGTCCCATCCACATGATGTGTAGATCTAATTCTAAAACCAGTCACATCCACATGATTTGGAGATCTAATTCTAAAACCAGTCCCACCCCCATGACTTGTAGATCTAATTCTAAAACCAGTCACATCCACATGATTTGGAGATCTAATTCTGGGGGCCGTAGCGTGCTCCCCTGAGAATGGCACCAGGATCGCCCGAGGGCCATCCCTGGTACTCTTCCCTTAACCTGCTGTGCAAGGGACAGCCCGTTGCACGTGTGCAACCAGTTAAGAGATTCAACCCTTCTCTATCATTAGATCTATTAGATCTAAAACCATTAGATCTCCCTTATTAGATCTAAAACCAGTCACATCCACATGATGTGGAGATCTAATTCTAAAACCTGTCCCATCCACATGATTTGTAGATCTAATTCTAAAACCCGTCCCATCCACATGATGTGTAGATCTAATTCTAAAACCAGTCACATCCACATGATTTGGAGATCTAATTCTAAAACCAGTCCCACCCCCATGACTTGTAGATCTAATTCTAAAACCAGTCACATCCACATGATTTGGAGATCTAATTCTGGGGGCCGTAGCGTGCTCCCCTGAGAATGGCACCAGGATCGCCCGAGGGCCATCCCTGGTACTCTTCCCTTAACCTAACACTGGCCATCAGTGGCCGGGGCACATATGCACCCAGTTAACAATTTCAAACACACACACACACACACACAGGGGCCCTTACATTTCTCCATGGAGGAATGCCATAGGACGGCCGGCCGGCGATCGTGGCACTGTTCCCTTAACCTAACACTGGCCATCAGTGGCCGGGGCACATATGCACCCAGTTAACAATTTCAAACACACACACACACACAGGGGCCCTTACATTTCTCCATGGAGGAATGCCATAGGACGGCCGGCCGGCGATCGTGGCACTGTTCCCTTAACCTAACACTGGCCATCAGTGGCCGGGGCACATATGCACCCAGTTAACAATTTCAAACACACACACACACACACAGGGGCCCTTACATTTCTCCATGGAGGAATGCCATAGGACGGCCGGCCGGCGATCGTGGCACTGTTCCCTTAACCTAACACTGGCCATCAGTGGCCGGGGCACATATGCACCCAGTTAACAATTTCAAACACACACACACACACAGGGGCCCTTACATTTCTCCATGGAGGAATGCCATAGGACGGCCGGCCGGCGATCGTGGCACTGTTCCCTTAACCTGTCCCATCCACATGATTTGTAGATCTAATTCTAAAACCCGTCCCATCCACATAATGTGTAGATCTAATTCTAAAACCAGTCACATCCACATGATTTGGAGATCTAATTCTAAAACCAGTCCCACCCCCATGACTTGTAGATCTAATTCTAAAACCAGTCACATCCACATGATTTGGAGATCTAATTCTGGGGGCCGTAGCGTGCTCCCCTGAGAATGGCACCAGGATCGCCCGAGGGCCATCCCTGGTACTCTTCCCTTAACCTGTCCCATCCACATGATTTGTAGATCTAATTCTAAAACCCGTCCCATCCACATGATGTGTAGATCTAATTCTAAAACCAGTCACATCCACATGATTTGGAGATCTAATTCTAAAACCAGTCCCACCCCCATGACTTGTAGATCTAATTCTAAAACCAGTCACATCCACATGATTTGGAGATCTAATTCTGGGGGCCGTAGCGTGCTCCCCTGAGAATGGCACCAGGATCGCCCGAGGGCCATCCCTGGTACTCTTCCCTTAACCTAACACTGGCCATCAGTGGCCGGGGCACATATGCACCCAGTTAACAATTTCAAACACACACACACACACAGGGGCCCTTACATTTCTCCATGGAGGAATGCCATAGGACGGCCGGCCGGCGATCGTGGCACTGTTCCCTTAACATCCTAACACTGGCCATCAGTGGCCGGGGCACATATGCACCCAGTTAACAATTTCAAACACACACACACACACACAGGGGCCCTTACATTTCTCCATGGAGGAATGCCATAGGACGGCCGGCCGGCGATCGTGGCACTGTTCCCTTAACCTAACACTGGCCATCAGTGGCCGGGGCACATATGCACCCAGTTAACAATTTCAAACACACACACACACACAGGGGCCCTTACATTTCTCCATGGAGGAATGCCATAGGACGGCCGGCCGGCGATCGTGGCACTGTTCCCTTAACCCTAACACTGGCCATCAGTGGCCGGGGCACATATGCACCCAGTTAACAATTTCAAACACACACACACACACAGGGGCCCTTACATTTCTCCATGGAGGAATGCCATAGGACGGCCGGCCGGCGATCGTGGCACTGTTCCCTTAACCTTAACCTAACACTGGCCATCAGTGGCCGGGGCACATATGCACCCAGTTAACAATTTCAAACACACACACACACACAGGGGCCCTTACATTTCTCCATGGAGGAATGCCATAGGACGGCCGGCCGGCGATCGTGGCACTGTTCCCTTAACCTAACACTGGCCATCAGTGGCCGGGGCACATATGCACCCAGTTAACAATTTCAAACACACACACACACACAGGGGCCCTTACATTTCTCCATGGAGGATTGCCATAGGACGGCCGGCCGGCGATCGTGGCACTGTTCCCTTAACCTAACACTGGCCATCAGTGGCCGGGGCACATATGCACCCAGTTAACAATTTCAAACACACACACACACACACAGGGGCCCTTACATTTCTCCATGGAGGAATGCCATAGGACGGCCGGCCGGCGATCGTGGCACTGTTCCCTTAACCTGTCCCATCCACATGATTTGTAGATCTAATTCTAAAACCCGTCCCATCCACATGATGTGTAGATCTAATTCTAAAACCAGTCACATCCACATGATTTGGAGATCTAATTCTAAAACCAGTCCCACCCCCATGACTTGTAGATCTAATTCTAAAACCAGTCACATCCACATGATTTGGAGATCTAATTCTGGGGGCCGTAGCGTGCTCCCCTGAGAATGGCACCAGGATCGCCCGAGGGCCATCCCTGGTACTCTTCCCTTAACCTGCTGTGCAAGGGACAGCCCGTTGCACGGGTGCAACCAGTTAAGAGATTCAACCCTTCTCTATCATTAGATCTATTAGATCTAAAACCATTAGATCTCCCTTATTAGATCTAAAACCAGTCACATCCACATGATGTGGAGATCTAATTCTAAAACCTGTCCCATCCACATGATTTGTAGATCTAATTCTAAAACCCGTCCCAGCCACTTGATGTGTAGATCTAATTCTAAAACCAGTCACATCCACATGATTTGGAGATCTAATTCTAAAACCAGTCCCACCCCCATGACTTGTACATCTAATTCTAAAACCAGTCACATCCACATGATTTGGAGATCTAATTCTGGGGGCCGTAGCGTGCTCCCCTGAGAATGGCACCAGGATCGCCCGAGGGCCATCCCTGGTACTCTTCCCTTAACCTGCTGTGCAAGGGACAGCCCGTTGCACGGGTGCAACCAGTTAAGAGATTCAACCCTTCTCTATCATTAGATCTATTAGATCTAAAACCATTAGATCTCCCTTATTAGATCTAAAACCAGTCACATCCACATGATGTGGAGATCTAATTCTAAAACCTGTCCCATCCACATGATTTGTAGATCTAATTCTAAAACCCGTCCCATCCACATGATGTGTAGATCTAATTCTAAAACCAGTCACATCCACATGATTTGGAGATCTAATTCTAAAACCAGTCCCACCCCCATGACTTGTAGATCTAATTCTAAAACCAGTCACATCCACATGATTTGGAGATCTAATTCTGGGGGCCGTAGCGTGCTCCCCTGAGAATGGCACCAGGATCGCCCGAGGGCCATCCCTGGTACTCTTCCCTTAACCTGCTGTGCAAGGGACAGCCCGTTGCACGTGTGCAACCAGTTAAGAGATTCAACCCTTCTCTATCATTAGATCTATTAGATCTAAAACCATTAGATCTCCCTTATTAGATCTAAAACCAGTCACATCCACATGATGTGGAGATCTAATTCTAAAACCTGTCCCATCCACATGATTTGTAGATCTAATTCTAAAACCCGTCCCATCCACATGATGTGTAGATCTAATTCTAAAACCAGTCACATCCACATGATTTGGAGATCTAATTCTAAAACCAGTCCCACCCCCATGACTTGTAGATCTAATTCTAAAACCAGTCACATCCACATGATTTGGAGATCTAATTCTGGGGGCCGTAGCGTGCTCCCCTGAGAATGGCACCAGGATCGCCCGAGGGCCATCCCTGGTACTCTTCCCTTAACCTAACACTGGCCATCAGTGGCCGGGGCACATATGCACCCAGTTAACAATTTCAAACACACACACACACACAGGGGCCCTTACATTTCTCCATGGAGGAATGCCATAGGACGGCCGGCCGGCGATCGTGGCACTGTTCCCTTAACCTAACACTGGCCATCAGTGGCCGGGGCACATATGCACCCAGTTAACAATTTCAAACACACACACACACACAGGGGCCCTTACATTTCTCCATGGAGGAATGCCATAGGACGGCCGGCCGGCGATCGTGGCACTGTTCCCTTAACCTAACACTGGCCATCAGTGGCCGGGGCACATATGCACCCAGTTAACAATTTCAAACACACACACACACACACAGGGGCCCTTACATTTCTCCATGGAGGAATGCCATAGGACGGCCGGCCGGCGATCGTGGCACTGTTCCCTTAACCTAACACTGGCCATCAGTGGCCGGGGCACATATGCACCCAGTTAACAATTTCAAACACACACACACACACAGGGGCCCTTACATTTCTCCATGGAGGAATGCCATAGGACGGCCGGCCGGCGATCGTGGCACTGTTCCCTTAACCTGTCCCATCCACATGATTTGTAGATCTAATTCTAAAACCCGTCCCATCCACATAATGTGTAGATCTAATTCTAAAACCAGTCACATCCACATGATTTGGAGATCTAATTCTAAAACCAGTCCCACCCCCATGACTTGTAGATCTAATTCTAAAACCAGTCACATCCACATGATTTGGAGATCTAATTCTGGGGGCCGTAGCGTGCTCCCCTGAGAATGGCACCAGGATCGCCCGAGGGCCATCCCTGGTACTCTTCCCTTAACCTGTCCCATCCACATGATTTGTAGATCTAATTCTGAAACCCGTCCCATCCACATGATGTGTAGATCTAATTCTAAAACCAGTCACATCCACATGATTTGGAGATCTAATTCTAAAACCAGTCCCACCCCCATGACTTGTAGATCTAATTCTAAAACCAGTCACATCCACATGATTTGGAGATCTAATTCTGGGGGCCGTAGCGTGCTCCCCTGAGAATGGCACCAGGATCGCCCGAGGGCCATCCCTGGTACTCTTCCCTTAACCTAACACTGGCCATCAGTGGCCGGGGCACATATGCACCCAGTTAACAATTTCAAACACACACACACACACAGGGGCCCTTACATTTCTCCATGGAGGAATGCCATAGGACGGCCGGCCGGCGATCGTGGCACTGTTCCCTTAACATCCTAACACTGGCCATCAGTGGCCGGGGCACATATGCACCCAGTTAACAATTTCAAACACACACACACACACACAGGGGCCCTTACATTTCTCCATGGAGGAATGCCATAGGACGGCCGGCCGGCGATCGTGGCACTGTTCCCTTAACCTAACACTGGCCATCAGTGGCCGGGGCACATATGCACCCAGTTAACAATTTCAAACACACACACACACACAGGGGCCCTTACATTTCTCCATGGAGGAATGCCATAGGACGGCCGGCCGGCGATCGTGGCACTGTTCCCTTAACCCTAACACTGGCCATCAGTGGCCGGGGCACATATGCACCCAGTTAACAATTTCAAACACACACACACACACAGGGGCCCTTACATTTCTCCATGGAGGAATGCCATAGGACGGCCGGCCGGCGATCGTGGCACTGTTCCCTTAACCTAACACTGGCCATCAGTGGCCGGGGCACATATGCACCCAGTTAACAATTTCAAACACACACACACACACACAGGGGCCCTTACATTTCTCCATGGAGGAATGCCATAGGACGGCCGGCCGGCGATCGTGGCACTGTTCCCTTAACCTAACACTGGCCATCAGTGGCCGGGGCACATATGCACCCAGTTAACAATTTCAAACACACACACACACACAGGGGCCCTTACATTTCTCCATGGAGGAATGCCATAGGACGGCCGGCCGGCGATCGTGGCATGGTTCCCTTAACCTGTCCCATCCACATGATTTGTAGATCTAATTCTAAAACCCGTCCCATCCACATAATGTTTAGATCTAATTCTAAAACCAGTCACATCCACATGATTTGGAGATCTAATTCTAAAACCAGTCCCACCCCCATGACTTGTAGATCTAATTCTAAAACCAGTCACATCCACATGATTTGGAGATCTAATTCTGGGGGCCGTAGCGTGCTCCCCTGAGAATGGCACCAGGATCGCCCGAGGGCCATCCCTGGTACTCTTCCCTTAACCTGCTGTGCAAGGGACAGCCCGTTGCACGGGTGCAACCAGTTAAGAGATTCAACCCTTCTCTATCATTAGATCTATTAGATCTAAAACCATTAGATCTCCCTTATTAGATCTAAAACCAGTCACATCCACATGATGTGGAGATCTAATTCTAAAACCTGTCCCATCCACATGATTTGTAGATCTAATTCTAAAACCCGTCCCAGCCACATGATGTGTAGATCTAATTCTAAAACCAGTCACATCCACATGATTTGGAGATCTAATTCTAAAACCAGTCCCACCCCCATGACTTGTACATCTAATTCTAAAACCAGTCACATCCACATGATTTGGAGATCTAATTCTGGGGGCCGTAGCGTGCTCCCCTGAGAATGGCACCAGGATCGCCCGAGGGCCATCCCTGGTACTCTTCCCTTAACCTGCTGTGCAAGGGACAGCCCGTTGCACGGGTGCAACCAGTTAAGAGATTCAACCCTTCTCTATCATTAGATCTATTAGATCTAAAACCATTAGATCTCCCTTATTAGATCTAAAACCAGTCACATCCACATGATGTGGAGATCTAATTCTAAAACCTGTCCCATCCACATGATTTGTAGATCTAATTCTAAAACCCGTCCCATCCACATGATGTGTAGATCTAATTCTAAAACCAGTCACATCCACATGATTTGGAGATCTAATTCTAAAACCAGTCCCACCCCCATGACTTGTAGATCTAATTCTAAAACCAGTCACATCCACATGATTTGGAGATCTAATTCTGGGGGCCGTAGCGTGCTCCCCTGAGAATGGCACCAGGATCGCCCGAGGGCCATCCCTGGTACTCTTCCCTTAACCTGCTGTGCAAGGGACAGCCCGTTGCACGTGTGCAACCAGTTAAGAGATTCAACCCTTCTCTATCATTAGATCTATTAGATCTAAAACCATTAGATCTCCCTTATTAGATCTAAAACCAGTCACATCCACATGATGTGGAGATCTAATTCTAAAACCTGTCCCATCCACATGATTTGTAGATCTAATTCTAAAACCCGTCCCATCCACATGATGTGTAGATCTAATTCTAAAACCAGTCACATCCACATGATTTGGAGATCTAATTCTAAAACCAGTCCCACCCCCATGACTTGTAGATCTAATTCTAAAACCAGTCACATCCACATGATTTGGAGATCTAATTCTGGGGGCCGTAGCGTGCTCCCCTGAGAATGGCACCAGGATCGCCCGAGGGCCATCCCTGGTACTCTTCCCTTAACCTAACACTGGCCATCAGTGGCCGGGGCACATATGCACCCAGTTAACAATTTCAAACACACACACACACACACACAGGGGCCCTTACATTTCTCCATGGAGGAATGCCATAGGACGGCCGGCCGGCGATCGTGGCACTGTTCCCTTAACCTAACACTGGCCATCAGTGGCCGGGGCACATATGCACCCAGTTAACAATTTCAAACACACACACACACACAGGGGCCCTTACATTTCTCCATGGAGGAATGCCATAGGACGGCCGGCCGGCGATCGTGGCACTGTTCCCTTAACCTAACACTGGCCATCAGTGGCCGGGGCACATATGCACCCAGTTAACAATTTCAAACACACACACACACACACAGGGGCCCTTACATTTCTCCATGGAGGAATGCCATAGGACGGCCGGCCGGCGATCGTGGCACTGTTCCCTTAACCTAACACTGGCCATCAGTGGCCGGGGCACATATGCACCCAGTTAACAATTTCAAACACACACACACACACAGGGGCCCTTACATTTCTCCATGGAGGAATGCCATAGGACGGCCGGCCGGCGATCGTGGCACTGTTCCCTTAACCTGTCCCATCCACATGATTTGTAGATCTAATTCTAAAACCCGTCCCATCCACATAATGTGTAGATCTAATTCTAAAACCAGTCACATCCACATGATTTGGAGATCTAATTCTAAAACCAGTCCCACCCCCATGACTTGTAGATCTAATTCTAAAACCAGTCACATCCACATGATTTGGAGATCTAATTCTGGGGGCCGTAGCGTGCTCCCCTGAGAATGGCACCAGGATCGCCCGAGGGCCATCCCTGGTACTCTTCCCTTAACCTGTCCCATCCACATGATTTGTAGATCTAATTCTAAAACCCGTCCCATCCACATGATGTGTAGATCTAATTCTAAAACCAGTCACATCCACATGATTTGGAGATCTAATTCTAAAACCAGTCCCACCCCCATGACTTGTAGATCTAATTCTAAAACCAGTCACATCCACATGATTTGGAGATCTAATTCTGGGGGCCGTAGCGTGCTCCCCTGAGAATGGCACCAGGATCGCCCGAGGGCCATCCCTGGTACTCTTCCCTTAACCTAACACTGGCCATCAGTGGCCGGGGCACATATGCACCCAGTTAACAATTTCAAACACACACACACACACAGGGGCCCTTACATTTCTCCATGGAGGAATGCCATAGGACGGCCGGCCGGCGATCGTGGCACTGTTCCCTTAACATCCTAACACTGGCCATCAGTGGCCGGGGCACATATGCACCCAGTTAACAATTTCAAACACACACACACACACACAGGGGCCCTTACATTTCTCCATGGAGGAATGCCATAGGACGGCCGGCCGGCGATCGTGGCACTGTTCCCTTAACCTAACACTGGCCATCAGTGGCCGGGGCACATATGCACCCAGTTAACAATTTCAAACACACACACACACACAGGGGCCCTTACATTTCTCCATGGAGGAATGCCATAGGACGGCCGGCCGGCGATCGTGGCACTGTTCCCTTAACCCTAACACTGGCCATCAGTGGCCGGGGCACATATGCACCCAGTTAACAATTTCAAACACACACACACACACAGGGGCCCTTACATTTCTCCATGGAGGAATGCCATAGGACGGCCGGCCGGCGATCGTGGCACTGTTCCCTTAACCTAACACTGGCCATCAGTGGCCGGGGCACATATGCACCCAGTTAACAATTTCAAACACACACACACACACAGGGGCCCTTACATTTCTCCATGGAGGAATGCCATAGGACGGCCGGCCGGCGATCGTGGCACTGTTCCCTTAACCTAACACTGGCCATCAGTGGCCGGGGCACATATGCACCCAGTTAACAATTTCAAACACACACACACACACAGGGGCCCTTACATTTCTCCATGGAGGAATGCCATAGGACGGCCGGCCGGCGATCGTGGCATGGTTCCCTTAACATGTCCCATCCACATGATTTGTAGATCTAATTCTAAAACCCGTCCCATCCACATAATGTGTAGATCTAATTCTAAAACCAGTCACATCCACATGATTTGGAGATCTAATTCTAAAACCAGTCCCACCCCCATGACTTGTAGATCTAATTCTAAAACCAGTCACATCCACATGATTTGGAGATCTAATTCTGGGGGCCGTAGCGTGCTCCCCTGAGAATGGCACCAGGATCGCCCGAGGGCCATCCCTGGTACTCTTCCCTTAACCTGCTGTGCAAGGGACAGCCCGTTGCACGGGTGCAACCAGTTAAGAGATTCAACCCTTCTCTATCATTAGATCTATTAGATCTAAAACCATTAGATCTCCCTTATTAGATCTAAAACCAGTCACATCCACATGATGTGGAGATCTAATTCTAAAACCTGTCCCATCCACATGATTTGTAGATCTAATTCTAAAACCCGTCCCAGCCACATGATGTGTAGATCTAATTCTAAAACCAGTCACATCCACATGATTTGGAGATCTAATTCTAAAACCAGTCCCACCCCCATGACTTGTAGATCTAATTCTAAAACCAGTCACATCCACATGATTTGGAGATCTAATTCTGGGGGCCGTAGCGTGCTCCCCTGAGAATGGCACCAGGATCGCCCGAGGGCCATCCCTGGTACTCTTCCCTTAACCTGCTGTGCAAGGGACAGCCCGTTGCACGGGTGCAACCAGTTAAGAGATTCAACCCTTCTCTATCATTAGATCTATTAGATCTAAAACCATTAGATCTCCCTTATTAGATCTAAAACCAGTCACATCCACATGATGTGGAGATCTAATTCTAAAACCTGTCCCATCCACATGATTTGTAGATCTAATTCTAAAACCCGTCCCATCCACATGATGTGTAGATCTAATTCTAAAACCAGTCACATCCACATGATTTGGAGATCTAATTCTAAAACCAGTCCCACCCCCATGACTTGTAGATCTAATTCTAAAACCAGTCACATCCACATGATTTGGAGATCTAATTCTGGGGGCCGTAGCGTGCTCCCCTGAGAATGGCACCAGGATCGCCCGAGGGCCATCCCTGGTACTCTTCCCTTAACCTGCTGTGCAAGGGACAGCCCGTTGCACGGGTGCAACCAGTTAAGAGATTCAACCCTTCTCTATCATTAGATCTATTAGATCTAAAACCATTAGATCTCCCTTATTAGATCTAAAACCAGTCACATCCACATGATGTGGAGATCTAATTCTAAAACCTGTCCCATCCACATGATTTGTAGATCTAATTCTAAAACCCGTCCCATCCACATGATGTGTAGATCTAATTCTAAAACCAGTCACATCCACATGATTTGGAGATCTAATTCTAAAACCAGTCCCACCCCCATGACTTGTAGATCTAATTCTAAAACCAGTCACATCCACATGATTTGGAGATCTAATTCTGGGGGCCGTAGCGTGCTCCCCTGAGAATGGCACCAGGATCGCCCGAGGGCCATCCCTGGTACTCTTCCCTTAACCTGCTGTGCAAGGGACAGCCCGTTGCACGGGTGCAACCAGTTAAGAGATTCAACCCTTCTCTATCATTAGATCTATTAGATCTAAAACCATTAGATCTCCCTTATTAGATCTAAAACCAGTCACATCCACATGATGTGGAGATCTAATTCTAAAACCTGTCCCATCCACATGATTTGTAGATCTAATTCTAAAACCCGTCCCATCCACATGATGTGTAGATCTAATTCTAAAACCAGTCACATCCACATGATTTGGAGATCTAATTCTAAAACCAGTCCCACCCCCATGACTTGTAGATCTAATTCTAAAACCAGTCACATCCACATGATTTGGAGATCTAATTCTGGGGGCCGTAGCGTGCTCCCCTGAGAATGGCACCAGGATCGCCCGAGGGCCATCCCTGGTACTCTTCCCTTAACCTGCTGTGCAAGGGACAGCCCGTTGCACGGGTGCAACCAGTTAAGAGATTCAACCCTTCTCTATCATTAGATCTATTAGATCTAAAACCATTAGATCTCCCTTATTAGATCTAAAACCAGTCACATCCACATGATGTGGAGATCTAATTCTAAAACCTGTCCCATCCACATGATTTGTAGATCTAATTCTAAAACCCGTCCCATCCACATGATGTGTAGATCTAATTCTAAAACCAGTCACATCCACATGATTTGGAGATCTAATTCTAAAACCAGTCCCACCCCCATGACTTGTAGATCTAATTCTAAAACCAGTCACATCCACATGATTTGGAGATCTAATTCTGGGGGCCGTAGCGTGCTCCCCTGAGAATGGCACCAGGATCGCCCGAGGGCCATCCCTGGTACTCTTCCCTTAACCTGCTGTGCAAGGGACAGCCCGTTGCACGGGTGCAACCAGTTAAGAGATTCAACCCTTCTCTATCATTAGATCTATTAGATCTAAAACCATTAGATCTCCCTTATTAGATCTAAAACCAGTCACATCCACATGATGTGGAGATCTAATTCTAAAACCTGTCCCATCCACATGATTTGTAGATCTAATTCTAAAACCCGTCCCATCCACATGATGTGTAGATCTAATTCTAAAACCAGTCACATCCACATGATTTGGAGATCTAATTCTAAAACCAGTCCCACCCCCATGACTTGTAGATCTAATTCTAAAACCAGTCACATCCACATGATTTGGAGATCTAATTCTGGGGGCCGTAGCGTGCTCCCCTGAGAATGGCACCAGGATCGCCCGAGGGCCATCCCTGGTACTCTTCCCTTAACCTGCTGTGCAAGGGACAGCCCGTTGCACGGGTGCAACCAGTTAAGAGATTCAACCCTTCTCTATCATTAGATCTATTAGATCTAAAACCATTAGATCTCCCTTATTAGATCTAAAACCAGTCACATCCACATGATGTGGAGATCTAATTCTAAAACCTGTCCCATCCACATGATTTGTAGATCTAATTCTAAAACCCGTCCCATCCACATGATGTGTAGATCTAATTCTAAAACCAGTCACATCCACATGATTTGGAGATCTAATTCTAAAACCAGTCCCACCCCCATGACTTGTAGATCTAATTCTAAAACCAGTCACATCCACATGATTTGGAGATCTAATTCTGGGGGCCGTAGCGTGCTCCCCTGAGAATGGCACCAGGATCGCCCGAGGGCCATCCCTGGTACTCTTCCCTTAACCTGCTGTGCAAGGGACAGCCCGTTGCACGGGTGCAACCAGTTAAGAGATTCAACCCTTCTCTATCATTAGATCTATTAGATCTAAAACCATTAGATCTCCCTTATTAGATCTAAAACCAGTCACATCCACATGATGTGGAGATCTAATTCTAAAACCTGTCCCATCCACATGATTTGTAGATCTAATTCTAAAACCCGTCCCATCCACATGATGTGTAGATCTAATTCTAAAACCAGTCACATCCACATGATTTGGAGATCTAATTCTGGGGGCCGTAGCGTGCTCCCCTGAGAATGGCACCAGGATCACCCGAGGGCCATCCCTGGTACTCTTCCCTTAACCTGCTGTGCAAGGGACAGCCCGTTGCACGGGTGCAACCAGTTAAGAGATTCAACCCTTCTCTATCATTAGATCTATTAGATCTAAAACCATTAGATCTCCCTTATTAGATCTAAAACCAGTCACATCCACATGATGTGGAGATCTAATTCTAAAACCTGTCCCATCCACATGATTTGTAGATCTAATTCTAAAACCCGTCCCAGCCACATGATGTGTAGATCTAATTCTAAAACCAGTCACATCCACATGATTTGGAGATCTAATTCTAAAACCAGTCCCACCCCCATGACTTGTAGATCTAATTCTAAAACCAGTCACATCCACATGATTTGGAGATCTAATTCTGGGGGCCGTAGCGTGCTCCCCTGAGAATGGCACCAGGATCGCCCGAGGGCCATCCCTGGTACTCTTCCCTTAACCTGCTGTGCAAGGGACAGCCCGTTGCACGGGTGCAATCAGTTAAGAGATTCAACCCTTCTCTATCATTAGATCTATTAGATCTAAAACCATTAGATCTCCCTTATTAGATCTAAAACCAGTCACATCCACATGATGTGGAGATCTAATTCTAAAACCTGTCCCATCCACATGATTTGTAGATCTAATTCTAAAACCCGTCCCATCCACATGATGTGTAGATCTAATTCTAAAACCAGTCACATCCACATGATTTGGAGATCTAATTCTAAAACCAGTCCCACCCCCATGACTTGTAGATCTAATTCTAAAACCAGTCACATCCACATGATTTGGAGATCTAATTCTGGGGGCCGTAGCGTGCTCCCCTGAGAATGGCACCAGGATCGCCCGAGGGCCATCCCTGGTACTCTTCCCTTAACCTGCTGTGCAAGGGACAGCCCGTTGCACGGGTGCAACCAGTTAAGAGATTCAACCCTTCTCTATCATTAGATCTATTAGATCTAAAACCATTAGATCTCCCTTATTAGATCTAAAACCAGTCACATCCACATGATGTGGAGATCTAATTCTAAAACCTGTCCCATCCACATGATTTGTAGATCTAATTCTAAAACCCGTCCCATCCACATGATGTGTAGATCTAATTCTAAAACCAGTCACATCCACATGATTTGGAGATCTAATTCTAAAACCAGTCCCACCCCCATGACTTGTAGATCTAATTCTAAAACCAGTCACATCCACATGATTTGGAGATCTAATTCTGGGGGCCGTAGCGTGCTCCCCTGAGAATGGCACCAGGATCGCCCGAGGGCCATCCCTGGTACTCTTCCCTTAACCTGCTGTGCAAGGGACAGCCCGTTGCACGGGTGCAACCAGTTAAGAGATTCAACCCTTCTCTATCATTAGATCTATTAGATCTAAAACCATTAGATCTCCCTTATTAGATCTAAAACCAGTCACATCCACATGATGTGGAGATCTAATTCTAAAACCTGTCCCATCCACATGATTTGTAGATCTAATTCTAAAACCCGTCCCATCCACATGATGTGTAGATCTAATTCTAAAACCAGTCACATCCACATGATTTGGAGATCTAATTCTAAAACCAGTCCCACCCCCATGACTTGTAGATCTAATTCTAAAACCAGTCACATCCACATGATTTGGAGATCTAATTCTGGGGGCCGTAGCGTGCTCCCCTGAGAATGGCACCAGGATCGCCCGAGGGCCATCCCTGGTACTCTTCCCTTAACCTGCTGTGCAAGGGACAGCCCGTTGCACGGGTGCAACCAGTTAAGAGATTCAACCCTTCTCTATCATTAGATCTATTAGATCTAAAACCATTAGATCTCCCTTATTAGATCTAAAACCAGTCACATCCACATGATGTGGAGATCTAATTCTAAAACCTGTCCCATCCACATGATTTGTAGATCTAATTCTAAAACCCGTCCCATCCACATGATGTGTAGATCTAATTCTAAAACCAGTCACATCCACATGATTTGGAGATCTAATTCTAAAACCAGTCCCACCCCCATGACTTGTAGATCTAATTCTAAAACCAGTCACATCCACATGATTTGGAGATCTAATTCTGGGGGCCGTAGCGTGCTCCCCTGAGAATGGCACCAGGATCGCCCGAGGGCCATCCCTGGTACTCTTCCCTTAACCTGCTGTGCAAGGGACAGCCCGTTGCACGTGTGCAACCAGTTAAGAGATTCAACCCTTCTCTATCATTAGATCTATTAGATCTAAAACCATTAGATCTCCCTTATTAGATCTAAAACCAGTCACATCCACATGATGTGGAGATCTAATTCTAAAACCTGTCCCATCCACATGATTTGTAGATCTAATTCTAAAACCCGTCCCATCCACATGATGTGTAGATCTAATTCTAAAACCAGTCACATCCACATGATTTGGAGATCTAATTCTAAAACCAGTCCCACCCCCATGACTTGTAGATCTAATTCTAAAACCAGTCACATCCACATGATTTGGAGATCTAATTCTGGGGGCCGTAGCGTGCTCCCCTGAGAATGGCACCAGGATCGCCCGAGGGCCATCCCTGGTACTCTTCCCTTAACCTAACACTGGCCATCAGTGGCCGGGGCAAATATGCACCCAGTTAACAATTTCAAACACACACACACACACAGGGGCCCTTACATTTCTCCATGGAGGAAGGCCATAGGACGGCCGGCCGGCGATCGTGGCACTGTTCCCTTAACCTAACACTGGCCATCAGTGGCCGGGGCACATATGCACCCAGTTAACAATTTCAAACACACACACACACACAGGGGCCCTTACATTTCTCCATGGAGGAATGCCATAGGACGGCCGGCCGGCGATCGTGGCACTGTTCCCTTAACCTAACACTGGCCATCAGTGGCCGGGGCACATATGCACCCAGTTAACAATTTCAAACACACACACACACACACAGGGGCCCTTACATTTCTCCATGGAGGAATGCCATAGGACGGCCGGCCGGCGATCGTGGCACTGTTCCCTTAACCTAACACTGGCCATCAGTGGCCGGGGCACATATGCACCCAGTTAACAATTTCAAACACACACACACACACAGGGGCCCTTACATTTCTCCATGGAGGAATGCCATAGGACGGCCGGCCGGCGATCGTGGCACTGTTCCCTTAACCTAACACTGGCCATCAGTGGCCGGGGCACATATGCACCCAGTTAACAATTTCAAACACACACACACACACAGGGGCCCTTACATTTCTCCATGGAGGATTGCCATAGGACGGCCGGCCGGCGATCGTGGCACTGTTCCCTTAACCTAACACTGGCCATCAGTGGCCGGGGCACATATGCACCCAGTTAACAATTTCAAACACACACACACACACACAGGGGCCCTTACATTTCTCCATGGAGGAATGCCATAGGACGGCCGGCCGGCGATCGTGGCACTGTTCCCTTAACCTGTCCCATCCACATGATTTGTAGATCTAATTCTAAAACCCGTCCCATCCACATGATGTGTAGATCTAATTCTAAAACCAGTCACATCCACATGATTTGGAGATCTAATTCTAAAACCAGTCCCACCCCCATGACTTGTAGATCTAATTCTAAAACCAGTCACATCCACATGATTTGGAGATCTAATTCTGGGGGCCGTAGCGTGCTCCCCTGAGAATGGCACCAGGATCGCCCGAGGGCCATCCCTGGTACTCTTCCCTTAACCTGCTGTGCAAGGGACAGCCCGTTGCACGGGTGCAACCAGTTAAGAGATTCAACCCTTCTCTATCATTAGATCTATTAGATCTAAAACCATTAGATCTCCCTTATTAGATCTAAAACCAGTCACATCCACATGATGTGGAGATCTAATTCTAAAACCTGTCCCATCCACATGATTTGTAGATCTAATTCTAAAACCCGTCCCAGCCACTTGATGTGTAGATCTAATTCTAAAACCAGTCACATCCACATGATTTGGAGATCTAATTCTAAAACCAGTCCCACCCCCATGACTTGTACATCTAATTCTAAAACCAGTCACATCCACATGATTTGGAGATCTAATTCTGGGGGCCGTAGCGTGCTCCCCTGAGAATGGCACCAGGATCGCCCGAGGGCCATCCCTGGTACTCTTCCCTTAACCTGCTGTGCAAGGGACAGCCCGTTGCACGGGTGCAACCAGTTAAGAGATTCAACCCTTCTCTATCATTAGATCTATTAGATCTAAAACCATTAGATCTCCCTTATTAGATCTAAAACCAGTCACATCCACATGATGTGGAGATCTAATTCTAAAACCTGTCCCATCCACATGATTTGTAGATCTAATTCTAAAACCCGTCCCATCCACATGATGTGTAGATCTAATTCTAAAACCAGTCACATCCACATGATTTGGAGATCTAATTCTAAAACCAGTCCCACCCCCATGACTTGTAGATCTAATTCTAAAACCAGTCACATCCACATGATTTGGAGATCTAATTCTGGGGGCCGTAGCGTGCTCCCCTGAGAATGGCACCAGGATCGCCCGAGGGCCATCCCTGGTACTCTTCCCTTAACCTAACACTGGCCATCAGTGGCCGGGGCACATATGCACCCAGTTAACAATTTCAAACACACACACACACACAGGGGCCCTTACATTTCTCCATGGAGGAATGCCATAGGACGGCCGGCCGGCGATCGTGGCACTGTTCCCTTAACCTAACACTGGCCATCAGTGGCCGGGGCACATATGCACCCAGTTAACAATTTCAAACACACACACACACACACAGGGGCCCTTACATTTCTCCATGGAGGAATGCCATAGGACGGCCGGCCGGCGATCGTGGCACTGTTCCCTTAACCTAACACTGGCCATCAGTGGCCGGGGCACATATGCACCCAGTTAACAATTTCAAACACACACACACACACAGGGGCCCTTACATTTCTCCATGGAGGAATGCCATAGGACGGCCGGCCGGCGATCGTGGCACTGTTCCCTTAACCTGTCCCATCCACATGATTTGTAGATCTAATTCTAAAACCCGTCCCATCCACATAATGTGTAGATCTAATTCTAAAACCAGTCACATCCACATGATTTGGAGATCTAATTCTAAAACCAGTCCCACCCCCATGACTTGTAGATCTAATTCTAAAACCAGTCACATCCACATGATTTGGAGATCTAATTCTGGGGGCCGTAGCGTGCTCCCCTGAGAATGGCACCAGGATCGCCCGAGGGCCATCCCTGGTACTCTTCCCTTAACCTGTCCCATCCACATGATTTGTAGATCTAATTCTGAAACCCGTCCCATCCACATGATGTGTAGATCTAATTCTAAAACCAGTCACATCCACATGATTTGGAGATCTAATTCTAAAACCAGTCCCACCCCCATGACTTGTAGATCTAATTCTAAAACCAGTCACATCCACATGATTTGGAGATCTAATTCTGGGGGCCGTAGCGTGCTCCCCTGAGAATGGCACCAGGATCGCCCGAGGGCCATCCCTGGTACTCTTCCCTTAACCTAACACTGGCCATCAGTGGCCGGGGCACATATGCACCCAGTTAACAATTTCAAACACACACACACACACACAGGGGCCCTTACATTTCTCCATGGAGGAATGCCATAGGACGGCCGGCCGGCGATCGTGGCACTGTTCCCTTAACATCCTAACACTGGCCATCAGTGGCCGGGGCACATATGCACCCAGTTAACAATTTCAAACACACACACACACACACAGGGGCCCTTACATTTCTCCATGGAGGAATGCCATAGGACGGCCGGCCGGCGATCGTGGCACTGTTCCCTTAACCTAACACTGGCCATCAGTGGCCGGGGCACATATGCACCCAGTTAACAATTTCAAACACACACACACACACAGGGGCCCTTACATTTCTCCATGGAGGAATGCCATAGGACGGCCGGCCGGCGATCGTGGCACTGTTCCCTTAACCCTAACACTGGCCATCAGTGGCCGGGGCACATATGCACCCAGTTAACAATTTCAAACACACACACACACACAGGGGCCCTTACATTTCTCCATGGAGGAATGCCATAGGACGGCCGGCCGGCGATCGTGGCACTGTTCCCTTAACCTAACACTGGCCATCAGTGGCCGGGGCACATATGCACCCAGTTAACAATTTCAAACACACACACACACACAGGGGCCCTTACATTTCTCCATGGAGGAATGCCATAGGACGGCCGGCCGGCGATCGTGGCACTGTTCCCTTAACCTAACACTGGCCATCAGTGGCCGGGGCACATATGCACCCAGTTAACAATTTCAAACACACACACACACACAGGGGCCCTTACATTTCTCCATGGAGGAATGCCATAGGACGGCCGGCCGGCGATCGTGGCATGGTTCCCTTAACCTGTCCCATCCACATGATTTGTAGATCTAATTCTAAAACCCGTCCCATCCACATAATGTGTAGATCTAATTCTAAAACCAGTCACATCCACATGATTTGGAGATCTAATTCTAAAACCAGTCCCACCCCCATGACTTGTAGATCTAATTCTAAAACCAGTCACATCCACATGATTTGGAGATCTAATTCTGGGGGCCGTAGCGTGCTCCCCTGAGAATGGCACCAGGATCGCCCGAGGGCCATCCCTGGTACTCTTCCCTTAACCTGCTGTGCAAGGGACAGCCCGTTGCACGGGTGCAACCAGTTAAGAGATTCAACCCTTCTCTATCATTAGATCTATTAGATCTAAAACCATTAGATCTCCCTTATTAGATCTAAAACCAGTCACATCCACATGATGTGGAGATCTAATTCTAAAACCTGTCCCATCCACATGATTTGTAGATCTAATTCTAAAACCCGTCCCAGCCACATGATGTGTAGATCTAATTCTAAAACCAGTCACATCCACATGATTTGGAGATCTAATTCTAAAACCAGTCCCACCCCCATGACTTGTACATCTAATTCTAAAACCAGTCACATCCACATGATTTGGAGATCTAATTCTGGGGGCCGTAGCGTGCTCCCCTGAGAATGGCACCAGGATCGCCCGAGGGCCATCCCTGGTACTCTTCCCTTAACCTGCTGTGCAAGGGACAGCCCGTTGCACGGGTGCAACCAGTTAAGAGATTCAACCCTTCTCTATCATTAGATCTATTAGATCTAAAACCATTAGATCTCCCTTATTAGATCTAAAACCAGTCACATCCACATGATGTGGAGATCTAATTCTAAAACCTGTCCCATCCACATGATTTGTAGATCTAATTCTAAAACCCGTCCCATCCACATGATGTGTAGATCTAATTCTAAAACCAGTCACATCCACATGATTTGGAGATCTAATTCTAAAACCAGTCCCACCCCCATGACTTGTAGATGTAATTCTAAAACCAGTCACATCCACATGATTTGGAGATCTAATTCTGGGGGCCGTAGCGTGCTCCCCTGAGAATGGCACCAGGACCGCCCGAGGGCAATCCATGGTACTCTTCCCTTAACATGTCGTGAAGGGCCTGTTGCACCGGTGCAACGAGTTAAGAGTTTCAACTATCAGATCTAAAACCATTAGATCTCAGTTATTAGATCTAAAACCAGTCACTTCCACATGATGTGGAGATCTAATTCTAAAACCTGTCCCATCCACATGATTTGTAGATCTAATTCTAAAACCCGTCCCATCCACATGATGTGTAGATCTAATTCTAAAACCAGTCACATCCACATGATTTGGAGATCTAATTCTAAAACCAGTCCCACCCCCATGACTTGTAGATGTAATTCTAAAACCAGTCACATCCACATGATTTGGAGATCTAATTCTGGGGGCCGTAGCGTGCTCCCCTGAGAATGGCACCAGGACCGCCCGAGGGCAATCCATGGTACTCTTCCCTTAACATGTCGTGAAGGGCCTGTTGCACCGGTGCAACGAGTTAAGAGTTTCAACTATCAGATCTAAAACCATTAGATCTCAGTTATTAGATCTAAAACCAGTCACTTCCACATGATGTGGAGATCTAATTCTAAAACCTGTCCCATCCACATGATTTGTAGATCTAATTCTAAAACCCGTCCCATCCACATGATGTGTAGATCTAATTCTAAAACCAGTCACATCCACATGATTTGGAGATCTAATTCTAAAACCAGTCCCACCCCCATGACTTGTAGATGTAATTCTAAAACCAGTCACATCCACATGATTTGGAGATCTAATTCTGGGGGCCGTAGCGTGCTCCCCTGAGAATGGCACCAGGACCGCCCGAGGGCAATCCATGGTACTCTTCCCTTAACATGTCGTGAAGGGCCTGTTGCACCGGTGCAACGAGTTAAGAGTTTCAACTATCAGATCTAAAACCATTAGATCTCAGTTATTAGATCTAAAACCAGTCACTTCCACATGATGTGGAGATCTAATTCTAAAACCTGTCCCATCCACATGATTTGTAGATCTAATTCTAAAACCCGTCCCATCCACATGATGTGTAGATCTAATTCTAAAACCAGTCACATCCACATGATTTGGAGATCTAATTCTAAAACCAGTCCCACCCCCATGACTTGTAGATGTAATTCTAAAACCAGTCACATCCACATGATTTGGAGATCTAATTCTGGGGGCCGTAGCGTGCTCCCCTGAGAATGGCACCAGGACCGCCCGAGGGCAATCCATGGTACTCTTCCCTTAACATGTCGTGAAGGGCCTGTTGCACCGGTGCAACGAGTTAAGAGTTTCAACTATCAGATCTAAAACCATTAGATCTCAGTTATTAGATCTAAAACCAGTCACTTCCACATGATGTGGAGATCTAATTCTAAAACCTGTCCCATCCACATGATTTGTAGATCTAATTCTAAAACCCGTCCCATCCACATGATGTGTAGATCTAATTCTAAAACCAGTCACATCCACATGATTTGGAGATCTAATTCTAAAACCAGTCCCACCCCCATGACTTGTAGATGTAATTCTAAAACCAGTCACATCCACATGATTTGGAGATCTAATTCTGGGGGCCGTAGCGTGCTCCCCTGAGAATGGCACCAGGACCGCCCGAGGGCAATCCATGGTACTCTTCCCTTAACATGTCGTGAAGGGCCTGTTGCACCGGTGCAACGAGTTAAGAGTTTCAACTATCAGATCTAAAACCATTAGATCTCAGTTATTAGATCTAAAACCAGTCACTTCCACATGATGTGGAGATCTAATTCTAAAACCTGTCCCATCCACATGATTTGTAGATCTAATTCTAAAACCCGTCCCATCCACATGATGTGTAGATCTAATTCTAAAACCAGTCACATCCACATGATTTGGAGATCTAATTCTAAAACCAGTCCCACCCCCATGACTTGTAGATGTAATTCTAAAACCAGTCACATCCACATGATTTGGAGATCTAATTCTGGGGGCCGTAGCGTGCTCCCCTGAGAATGGCACCAGGACCGCCCGAGGGCAATCCATGGTACTCTTCCCTTAACATGTCGTGAAGGGCCTGTTGCACCGGTGCAACGAGTTAAGAGTTTCAACTATCAGATCTAAAACCATTAGATCTCAGTTATTAGATCTAAAACCAGTCACTTCCACATGATGTGGAGATCTAATTCTAAAACCTGTCCCATCCACATGATTTGTAGATCTAATTCTAAAACCCGTCCCATCCACATGATGTGTAGATCTAATTCTAAAACCAGTCACATCCACATGATTTGGAGATCTAATTCTAAAACCAGTCCCACCCCCATGACTTGTAGATGTAATTCTAAAACCAGTCACATCCACATGATTTGGAGATCTAATTCTGGGGGCCGTAGCGTGCTCCCCTGAGAATGGCACCAGGACCGCCCGAGGGCAATCCATGGTACTCTTCCCTTAACATGTCGTGAAGGGCCTGTTGCACCGGTGCAACGAGTTAAGAGTTTCAACTATCAGATCTAAAACCATTAGATCTCAGTTATTAGATCTAAAACCAGTCACTTCCACATGATGTGGAGATCTAATTCTAAAACCTGTCCCATCCACATGATTTGTAGATCTAATTCTAAAACCCGTCCCATCCACATGATGTGTAGATCTAATTCTAAAACCAGTCACATCCACATGATTTGGAGATCTAATTCTAAAACCAGTCCCACCCCCATGACTTGTAGATGTAATTCTAAAACCAGTCACATCCACATGATTTGGAGATCTAATTCTGGGGGCCGTAGCGTGCTCCCCTGAGAATGGCACCAGGACCGCCCGAGGGCAATCCATGGTACTCTTCCCTTAACCTGTCCCATCCACATGATTTGTAGATCTAATTCTAAAACCCGTCCCATCCACATGATGTGTAGATCTAATTCTAAAACCAGTCACATCCACATGATTTGGAGATCTAATTCTAAAACCAGTCCCACCCCCATGACTTGTAGATGTAATTCTAAAACCAGTCACATCCACATGATTTGGAGATCTAATTCTGGGGGCCGTAGCGTGCTCCCCTGAGAATGGCACCAGGACCGCCCGAGGGCAATCCATGGTACTCTTCCCTTAACATGTCGTGAAGGGCCTGTTGCACCGGTGCAACGAGTTAAGAGTTTCAACTATCAGATCTAAAACCATTAGATCTCAGTTATTAGATCTAAAACCAGTCACATCCACATGATGTGGAGATCTAATTCTAAAACCTGCCCCATCCACATGATTTGTAGATCTAATTCTAAAACCCGTCCCATCCACATGATGTGTAGATCTAATTCTAAAACCAGTCACATCCACATGATTTGGAGATCTAATTCTAAAACCAGTCCCACCCCCATGACTTGTAGATGTAATTCTAAAACCAGTCACATCCACATGATTTGGAGATCTAATTCTGGGGGCCGTAGCGTGCTCCCCTGAGAATGGCACCAGGACCGCCCGAGGGCAATCCATGGTACTCTTCCCTTAACATGTCGTGAAGGGCCTGTTGCACCGGTGCAACGAGTTAAGAGTTTCAACTATCAGATCTAAAACCATTAGATCTCAGTTATTAGATCTAAAACCAGTCACTTCCACATGATGTGGAGATCTAATTCTAAAACCTGTCCCATCCACATGATTTGTAGATCTAATTCTAAAACCCGTCCCATCCACATGATGTGTAGATCTAATTCTAAAACCAGTCACATCCACATGATTTGGAGATCTAATTCTAAAACCAGTCCCACCCCCATGACTTGTAGATGTAATTCTAAAACCAGTCACATCCACATGATTTGGAGATCTAATTCTGGGGGCCGTAGCGTGCTCCCCTGAGAATGGCACCAGGACCGCCCGAGGGCAATCCATGGTACTCTTCCCTTAACATGTCGTGAAGGGCCTGTTGCACCGGTGCAACGAGTTAAGAGTTTCAACTATCAGATCTAAAACCATTAGATCTCAGTTATTAGATCTAAAACCAGTCACTTCCACATGATGTGGAGATCTAATTCTAAAACCTGTCCCATCCACATGATTTGTAGATCTAATTCTAAAACCCGTCCCATCCACATGATGTGTAGATCTAATTCTAAAACCAGTCACATCCACATGATTTGGAGATCTAATTCTAAAACCAGTCCCACCCCCATGACTTGTAGATGTAATTCTAAAACCAGTCACATCCACATGATTTGGAGATCTAATTCTGGGGGCCGTAGCGTGCTCCCCTGAGAATGGCACCAGGACCGCCCGAGGGCAATCCATGGTACTCTTCCCTTAACATGTCGTGAAGGGCCTGTTGCACCGGTGCAACGAGTTAAGAGTTTCAACTATCAGATCTAAAACCATTAGATCTCAGTTATTAGATCTAAAACCAGTCACTTCCACATGATGTGGAGATCTAATTCTAAAACCTGTCCCATCCACATGATTTGTAGATCTAATTCTAAAACCCGTCCCATCCACATGATGTGTAGATCTAATTCTAAAACCAGTCACATCCACATGATTTGGAGATCTAATTCTAAAACCAGTCCCACCCCCATGACTTGTAGATGTAATTCTAAAACCAGTCACATCCACATGATTTGGAGATCTAATTCTGGGGGCCGTAGCGTGCTCCCCTGAGAATGGCACCAGGACCGCCCGAGGGCAATCAGTTATTAGATCTAAAACCAGTCACTTCCACATGATGTGGAGATCTAATTCTAAAACCTGTCCCATCCACATGATTTGTAGATCTAATTCTAAAACCCGTCCCATGGATTCTAAAACCTGTCCCATCCACATGATTTGTAGATCTAATTCTAAAACCCGTCCCATCCACATGATGTGTAGATCTAATTCTAAAACCAGTCACATCCACATGATTTGGAGATCTAATTCTAAAACCAGTCCCACCCCCATGACTTGTAGATGTAATTCTAAAACCAGTCACATCCACATGATTTGGAGATCTAATTCTGGGGGCCGTAGCGTGCTCCCCTGAGAATGGCACCAGGACCGCCCGAGGGCAATCCATGGTACTCTTCCCTTAACATGTCGTGAAGGGCCTGTTGCACCGGTGCAACGAGTTAAGAGTTTCAACTATCAGATCTAAAACCATTAGATCTCAGTTATTAGATCTAAAACCAGTCACATCCACATGATGTGGAGATCTAATTCTAAAACCTGCCCCATCCACATGATTTGTAGATCTAATTCTAAAACCCGTCCCATCCACATGATGTGTAGATCTAATTCTAAAACCAGTCACATCCACATGATTTGGAGATCTAATTCTAAAACCAGTCCCACCCCCATGACTTGTAGATGTAATTCTAAAACCAGTCACATCCACATGATTTGGAGATCTAATTCTGGGGGCCGTAGCGTGCTCCCCTGAGAATGGCACCAGGACCGCCCGAGGGCAATCCATGGTACTCTTCCCTTAACATGTCGTGAAGGGCCTGTTGCACCGGTGCAACGAGTTAAGAGTTTCAACTATCAGATCTAAAACCATTAGATCTCAGTTATTAGATCTAAAACCAGTCACATCCACATGATGTGGAGATCTAATTCTAAAACCTGCCCCATCCACATGATTTGTAGATCTAATTCTAAAACCCGTCCCATCCACATGATGTGTAGATCTAATTCTAAAACCAGTCACATCCACATGATTTGGAGATCTAATTCTAAAACCAGTCCCACCCCCATGACTTGTAGATGTAATTCTAAAACCAGTCACATCCACATGATTTGGAGATCTAATTCTGGGGGCCGTAGCGTGCTCCCCTGAGAATGGCACCAGGACCGCCCGAGGGCAATCCATGGTACTCTTCCCTTAACATGTCGTGAAGGGCCTGTTGCACCGGTGCAACGAGTTAAGAGTTTCAACTATCAGATCTAAAACCATTAGATCTCAGTTATTAGATCTAAAACCAGTCACTTCCACATGATGTGGAGATCTAATTCTAAAACCTGTCCCATCCACATGATTTGTAGATCTAATTCTAAAACCCGTCCCATCCACATGATGTGTAGATCTAATTCTAAAACCAGTCACATCCACATGATTTGGAGATCTAATTCTAAAACCAGTCCCACCCCCATGACTTGTAGATGTAATTCTAAAACCAGTCACATCCACATGATTTGGAGATCTAATTCTGGGGGCCGTAGCGTGCTCCCCTGAGAATGGCACCAGGACCGCCCGAGGGCAATCCATGGTACTCTTCCCTTAACATGTCGTGAAGGGCCTGTTGCACCGGTGCAACGAGTTAAGAGTTTCAACTATCAGATCTAAAACCATTAGATCTCAGTTATTAGATCTAAAACCAGTCACTTCCACATGATGTGGAGATCTAATTCTAAAACCTGTCCCATCCACATGATTTGTAGATCTAATTCTAAAACCCGTCCCATCCACATGATGTGTAGATCTAATTCTAAAACCAGTCACATCCACATGATTTGGAGATCTAATTCTAAAACCAGTCCCACCCCCATGACTTGTAGATGTAATTCTAAAACCAGTCACATCCACATGATTTGGAGATCTAATTCTGGGGGCCGTAGCGTGCTCCCCTGAGAATGGCACCAGGACCGCCCGAGGGCAATCCATGGTACTCTTCCCTTAACATGTCGTGAAGGGCCTGTTGCACCGGTGCAACGAGTTAAGAGTTTCAACTATCAGATCTAAAACCATTAGATCTCAGTTATTAGATCTAAAACCAGTCACTTCCACATGATGTGGAGATCTAATTCTAAAACCTGTCCCATCCACATGATTTGTAGATCTAATTCTAAAACCCGTCCCATCCACATGATGTGTAGATCTAATTCTAAAACCAGTCACATCCACATGATTTGGAGATCTAATTCTAAAACCAGTCCCACCCCCATGACTTGTAGATGTAATTCTAAAACCAGTCACATCCACATGATTTGGAGATCTAATTCTGGGGGCCGTAGCGTGCTCCCCTGAGAATGGCACCAGGACCGCCCGAGGGCAATCCATGGTACTCTTCCCTTAACATGTCGTGAAGGGCCTGTTGCACCGGTGCAACGAGTTAAGAGTTTCAACTATCAGATCTAAAACCATTAGATCTCAGTTATTAGATCTAAAACCAGTCACTTCCACATGATGTGGAGATCTCATTCTAAAACCTGTCCCATCCACATGATTTGTAGATCTAATTCTAAAACCCGTCCCATCCACATGATGTGTAGATCTAATTCTAAAACCAGTCACATCCACATGATTTGGAGATCTAATTCTAAAACCAGTCCCACCCCCATGACTTGTAGATGTAATTCTTAAACCAGTCACATCCACATGATTTGGAGATCTAATTCTGGGGGCCGTAGCGTGCTCCCCTGAGAATGGCACCAGGACCGCCCGAGGGCAATCCATGGTACTCTTCCCTTAACATGTCGTGAAGGGCCTGTTGCACCGGTGCAACGAGTTAAGAGTTTCAACTATCAGATCTAAAACCATTAGATCTCAGTTATTAGATCTAAAACCAGTCACTTCCACATGATGTGGAGATCTAATTCTAAAACCTGTCCCATCCACATGATTTGTAGATCTAATTCTAAAACCCGTCCCATCCACATGATGTGTAGATCTAATTCTAAAACCAGTCACATCCACATGATTTGGAGATCTAATTCTAAAACCAGTCCCACCCCCATGACTTGTAGATGTAATTCTAAAACCAGTCACATCCACATGATTTGGAGATCTAATTCTGGGGGCCGTAGCGTGCTCCCCTGAGAATGGCACCAGGACCGCCCGAGGGCAATCCATGGTACTCTTCCCTTAACCTTGGTGGAGGGTTGTATGGAGGTTGTATGGAGGTTGTAGGAGGGTTGTATGGAGGTTGGTGGAGGGTTGTATGGAGGTTGGTGGAGGGTTGTATGGAGGGAGGTTGGTGGAGGGTTGTATGGAGGTTGGTGGAGGGTTGTATGGAGGTTGGTGGAGGGTTGTATGGAGGTGGTATGGAGGTTGTAGGAGGGTTGTATGGAGGTTGGTGGAGGGTTGTATGGAGGTTGTATGGAGGTTGGTGGAGGGTTGTATGGAGGTTGGTGGAGGGCTGTATGGAGGGTTGTATGGGAGGTTGGTGGAGGGTTGTATGGAGGTTGGTGGAGGGTTGTATGGAGGTTGGTGGAGGGTTGTATGGAGGTTGTATGGAGGTTGGTGGAGGGTTGTATGGAGGTTGGTGGAGGGTTGTATGGAGGTTGTAGGGGGGTTGTATGGAGGTTGGTGGAGGGTTGTATGGAGGTTGGTGGAGGGTTGTATGGAGGTTGGTGGAGGGTTGTATGGAGGTTGTATGGAGGTTGGTGGAGGGTTGTATGGAGGTTGGTGGAGGGTTGTATGGAGGTTGGTGGAGGGTTGTATGGAGGTTGTATGGAGGTTGGTGGAGGGTTGTATGGAGGTTGGTGGAGGGTTGTATGGAGGTTGGTGGAGGGTTGTATGGAGGTTGGTGGAGGGTTGTATGGAGGTTGTATGGAGGTTGGTGGAGGGTTGTATGGAGGTTGGTGGAGGGTTGTATGGAGGTTGGTGGAGGGTTGTATGGAGGTTGGTGGAGGGTTGTATGGAGGTTGGTGGAGGGTTGTATGGAGGTTGTAGGGGGGTTGTATGGAGGTTGGTGGAGGGTTGTATGGAGGTTGGTGGAGGGTTGTATGGAGGTTGGTGGAGGGTTGTATGGAGGTTGTATGGAGGTTGGTGGAGGGTTGTATGGAGGTTGGTGGAGGGTTGTATGGAGGTTGGTGGAGGGTTGTATGGAGGTTGTATGGAGGTTGGTGGAGGGTTGTATGGAGGTTGGTGGAGGGTTGTATGGAGGTTGTATGGAGGTTGGTGGAGGGTTGTATGGAGGTTGGTGGAGGGTTGTATGGAGGTTGGTGGAGGGTTGTATGGAGGTTGTATGGAGGTTGGTGGAGGGTTGTATGGAGGTTGGTGGAGGGTTGTATGGAGGTTGGTGGAGGGTTGTATGGAGGTTGGTGGAGGGTTGTATGGAGGTTGTAGGGGGGGTTGTATGGAGGTTGGTGGAGGGTTGTATGGAGGTTGGTGGAGGGTTGTATGGAGGTTGTATGGAGGTTGGTGGAGGGTTGTATGGAGGTTGGTGGAGGGTTGTATGGAGGTTGGTGGAGGGTTGTATGGAGGTTGTATGGAGGTTGGTGGAGGGTTGTATGGAGGTTGGTGGAGGGTTGTATGGAGGTTGGTGGAGGGTTGTATGGAGGTTGGTGGAGGGTTGTATGGAGGTTGTATGGAGGTTGGTGGAGGGTTGTATGGAGGTTGGTGGAGGGTTGTATGGAGGTTGGTGGAGGGTTGTATGGAGGTTGTATGGAGGTTGGTGGAGGGTTGTATGGAGGTTGTAGGAGGGTTGCATGGAGGTTGGTGGAGGGTTGTATGGAGGTTGGCGGAGGGTTGTATGGAGGTTGTAGGAGGGTTGTATGGAGGTTGGTGGAGGGTTGTATGGAGGTTGTAGGAGGGTTGTATGGAGGTTGGTGGAGGGTTGTATGGGGGTTGTATGGAGGTTGTAGGAGAGTTGATGTATGTGCCTCCCACATGTCCCTAGGACACACAGTTCCTGAGATAGGGAGCCACTTCCTGTTTGGTGAAGGGCACTTCCTGTTTGCACCAATTAAGGTTAAGGACTCTCAAACATGCCATATCACGCCTCACACATGTCTCTAGGACACACGGTTCCTGAGATAGGGAGCCACTTCCTGTTTGGTGAAGGGCACTTCCTGTTTGCACCAATTAAGGTTAAGGACTCTCAAACATGCCATATGACGCCTCACACATGTCTCTAGGACACACGGTTCCTGAGATAAGGAGCCTTCCTGCAGTTGGCCACCAGGGGGCGTGACTATCTTTTCCAAAAAGTGACTCGCCAAAACCAGTTAGGAGCATGTTTCAGATGATTTGGAGTTGAATGGTAATGCTTTGTAGTGACACTTTTTCGGTTCCCAAAGGTCTGGACTTAGGAGATTTCACAAAGTGTCAAAATCTGGAAAAAATATATATACAGCGCCCCCTGGTGGGACACTGTGGGGCTCGGACGGAAAACAGAGGTATGGAAAGGATGCACAAGAAGTTGAACCTTACAGACAACCCTGTCTAGGGGCTGGAAACCTTTCCTGTCCGGACTTATGTTCCGAAGAGTGAGGAGAAACCTGAAAAAGTGCTGAAAAGGCTGTTAAAAACGCAAAAAACTGCTTTTTTCAACTTCAACTGCCTTTAAATCTGTATCGGAAAGTCAAACAGCATCCATTCAAGGTTTGGAGATAACTATAGGCTCTTTGCTGTCCAGGACATACTTTAGTTTTCCCAAAGAGCCAGCGCTGTGTCCACACGGTGGCGCTATACATTTTTTTTTTACGATTTCCAGGCCTAATTGACTGACTTTTCCAAAAAGTGACTCCCAAAAAACAGTTAGGAGCATGTTTCAGACAATTTGGAGTTGAATAGTAATGATATGTAATCACATTTTTTTGGGTCCCTAAGGTCTGGACTTACAAGATTTCACAAAGTATCGTGGCTGACTTTTCCGAAAAATGACTCCAAAAGACCAGTTAGGAGCGTGTTTCAGACAATTTGGAGTTAAATGGTAATAATATGTAATCACATTTTTTTGGGTCCCTAAGGTCTGGACTTAGAACATTTCAGTGTGAAAACGTCGAAAAACAGCGTTTTTTAAAACATTCTGGGTCACTGAAGAGTCCCCGAACACAATTGGGGGTCACGGGTGGTCTCATTTTGAAGCTGAAAGGGTCTAGTTTACTCATAGCCTACATTGGTCCCATGGCGCCCCCTATTGTGGGAGATAACGGGCCGGAAGTGAGGAGACGTCAAGAATCACGGTTGGAATAAATTTGGTGCTTTCTGGGCTCTATATCCAATTCCCTATGTTTGTTCAACAAGTTGTTAACACCTTCTGAAAGCTCTTGGTAAGCTGAATTTTCTGATTTACAGCTCTTATTTTTACGATTTTTCTATGATTTTCTATGATTTTTTGAATCATTTAAAAATCGCTATTTTTGACATTTTTCCACCCTATCTTTGGACCCTTCAACTCAGTCAATTGTGAATAACTCTGGATAGAAATGCCTGTCAGCCCCCAAACAGCATTCAGAGTAAAGTTCAACTTCTTGTGCATCCATTCCATACCTTGGTTAGGCTCAGGGACTCATGCTGTGGCCACTAGAGGCTGGTATATTTAAAAATTTTTGACCGATTTCGGGGTTGAACTTTTTCCTGGATTTTTGATCCGCCCCCATTTGAATTCTGCCAGGGTAGGTGGCACAGGATTTTGCCTCCCCCCTAAATCGAGTGCGTAGATCACGAATATGCAGGTCTTTTTTGATTTTGACAACAAGGTGGCGCTCTAGAGCCATATTTTCAGATACGAGTTTATTTTTTATTTTTTTAGAGTTTTTTTAACAACCTCTACCCCCCTAAATCATAAATGCCAATCACGAATATGCAGGTTTCGTTTGATTTCGACAAAAGGTGGCGCTATAAATGAATATTTTCTGAATTATTTTTTTTTCATTATTTTTTTTTTTTTTTTTTTTACAACTTCTCCCCCCTATTTCAACCACGTAGAGTCGAATGGTGCAGGTCTTGACTCTCTACAACCCCTAGAAAGACCATTTTCATGTCAAAAAAGGCATTTCAAAAGGGTTAAAAGTCACGAGACATTTTTTTATGGATTCAGCGCCCTCAAAAACATATAGATTCATTGACATTAAAACAAAATCTATTTTCCTAATTTTACAGTTGATTTTAAGGCGTTTTTTTCGGTCCAAAAACACGTTTTATATGATTATTCTGCAACCGTTTGAAATTTTATAAAAGTTTCACCTCAGAGGTGCTCAAGCGGTCCCCACCAAGACTCGAAAATAGTTACTTCCGGTTTTTTGCTTCCCCTTTGCTCAAATCACTATTTGGGAGCTAAAAATGCCTTTTTTTCGAAGGTTCGGAGTATCTTAGAGTCACAAGACATTTTTTTTTGGATTCAGCGCCCTCAAAAACATAATTATTTCAAGTCATCGGAACAGAATATATTTTCCTAATTTTATGATTGATTTTAAAGTTCTCTCGGTCGCCGAAATTCGGTTTATGATTGATTTCTACGTGACCGTTCGATTTTTTCGGATGAAACACCTCACAGGTGCTGTTGGGGTCCAACTTTACGTAACTAATGGTGTAGTTTCATTCCCTTTGTTCCCATTCGCTCAGACCGGCTTAGATGTTCTTGCTACTGACCTAAAAAAAAAAAGTTCTCAAAAAGCTCCAGGATTTTTCCTACCCCCCATAAATCGAAGGCGCTGATCACGAATATGCAAGTTTCGTTTGATTTCAACAACAGGAAGTGCCGGAAACAGTGATTTTTGTTTAAAAAAATGTAAAAAAATATAAAAAAAGGCCTTTAAAAAGAGTTAGAAGTCACGGGACATTTTTTTATGGATGCAGCGCCCTCAAAAACATATAGATTCATTGTCATTGATGGAAAACATATTTTCCTATTTTTTGATTTAAACAAAAGGTATTGCCGGAAACAGTGATTTTTGTTTAAAAAGATGTAAAAAAATATTTTATATTATTTTTTATATTAAATCCCCTATTTCGACCACGCCAAGTCGAATGGTGCAGGTCCCAACTCTCTACAACCCCTAAAAAGACCATTTTCTGGTCTAAAAAGGCCTTTACAAAGGGTTAAAAGTCGCGGAACATTTTTTTATGGATTCAGCGCCCTCAAAAACATATAGATTCATTGTCATTGATGCAAAAAATATTTTCCTATTATTTGATTTCAACAACAAGTAAGTGCCGAAAACAGCGATTTTGGTCTAAAAAATTGTAAAAAAATATTTTATATTATTTTTCATTACAAATCAACTATGTCGACCATTTTGAGTCGAATGGTGCAGGTCTCAACTCTCTACAACCCCTATTTCATTGATTTTTATACTAAAAAAGGCCTTTAAAAAGGGTTTGAAGTCACGGCACATTTTTTTTTGGATTCAGCACCCTCAAAAACATATAAAAAATATTTTATTGATGCAAATTTTTTTTTCCTAATTTTACAGTTGATTTTAAGGCGTATTTTTCGGTATAAACACGTTTTATGTGCTAATTCTGCAACCGTTTGAGATTTTATAAAACTTTCACTTCAGAGGTGCTCAATAGGTCCCCCCCAAGGATCGATTTGTGTTACTTCCGGTTTCCTACTTCCTGTTTGCTCAAATCACTATTTGGGGACTATTTGGGGGCTAAAAAGACCCTTTTTTCGGGGTTTTCGAGTCTCCTCAACTCACACGTGTTCCGGGAACGTGTCCCGACGGAACGCTATGTTTGGTGCCGTTCTTTTCGTTCATATTCGCTCAGACCAGCTTAGTTGAGCGTTAGCATAACAAAACACGCTAATCTACATATTCCTCTGCAACCGCTTGACCTTTTCTCGATCTAACAACTCAGGCGGTGTCCGGGAGGGCGTGCCGACGTATTCAATGGGTTAGCCGGGTTCTGATTCGCCCTTTCGGTACCAAGCCACGATGTAAACAAACGGAGCTAAGCTAACACTCAAATCAAGGTTTACAGCCAAAATTAAGTGCTTTATCACTAATTATATCAAAAATCCTTACTTTCATCAGATGCCCCATGATTCAAAGTGTATGTGTGGTAAATATCAGCTAAAAACGAATTACTTTTATTTTTTGGTCGTTTTTTGAAAATGAAAATAAATACTTTATCGATAATTATATTAAAAATCATTACTCTCATCAGATTCCCAATGTCAAAGATAGCCTTTCTGGTAAATATCAGCTAAAACGGAATTATCTTTTTTTTCGACAATTTTCAGGAATCAGAGGTTATAAAGGCTGAACCCAGCGCAGCTCATTCATTCCACGGAATCCTTCGGAGAGAGAGGTCGCACTGCCTGCAAGCTCTTACCTAACTCTCACCAGAACCCTAACCCAAACCCCTAACCCTTTCCAAACTTTTATTTTGCGCAGCGGGAGCCCTGTGCGTTTTCTTTTTTGCTAATTAAAAAAAATTGAAGATTTTCTAAATTTTATTTGGTGTTTTTCTTTTATTTTTTTTGGGTCCCAAATTTTGTTTGGTGCAGCGGGAGCCCTGGCCATTTTTTTTTGACAAAAAAAAAAAAACAACCCAACACTAAAAATGGAGAGCCTCTTGAGGGAGGAGGCCGAGCGTTTGGCAAGGGAAGGGCGCTCCTTGGCCACGGAGGAAGAGGCCGACCAGGGGATCGGCCTTTTGCCCAGGGCCACCCCAACCACCGTCCCGGAGGAAGAGGCCGACCAGGGGATCGGCCTTTTGCCCAGGGCCACCCCAACCACCGTCCCGAGCCCTGCTTCCTCCTCTGACTCAGAGGTGGTTAACCCGAGGAAGAGGCAACGTACTCTAAGCACCACCTCTGAGTCAGAGGACAATCTTCCTCCTGGCCAACGTGCCCCTTCACCTAAGCCTGACACCAGCCCTGAAGCCAATGACCCAGAGGACAGCCCTAGCCCTAACCTCGAACCTGGGGAAATATCCCCTACCCCGCCTAGGATCCCCAACGTGTGGCATGGTTCCCCTGCCTCCTCTGGGTCCTCTGGGTCATTGGCCTCAATGGAGTATGAGGACTGGGAGAGGTTGTATGGTCCTCACGCAGTCCCTGCTGGGGACAACTCTGACAACACTGACGACTCTGAAAACTGGCCACTAAATCAGTTAGAATTGCGCTACCAGCGTCGGGCCATGGCAGCAGCCTCGGTTCCCCTGCACCCCTCGCCTGGCCCTGTGGAAGGGCCAGGCAGAGGGTCCACCAACGCCACTCCTTCCCCTGCAGCTAATGACTTTGTGGAAGGGCCATTGGCTGCAGGGGACGACCCGGAAAACTGGGACGACGAGCGGCGCAGGGTTCAGGCAATGAGCCTGAGGGAATATGCCCTTTACTTGGAACAGTTCCCGGGAGAATCCGGGGAGGATTCTGATCCGGGGATGATCGAAGAGGTCTGGGTTTATGACGAGGAGGATTTATTAGAAGCTGCGGCTGTCGCAGCTGCCACAGAAGACCGCGGGCCAGCATCCTCCTGTGCAGAGGTAAGAATTGGCTTATTTTCAAGGTGCTACTATGCATTTCCTCGTTCTCACTAACTGATGTTAATGTTACTGATGTTACTTTAGTGAGAAACTTCCTCTGGTCAACAATGCTGTCCTGGCACTGGCTGAACCCACCAACAAAGTTTTCGTGTTTATAGACTTGATGGCAGATGAACATGTGTATTGACTGACTGAAATTGATCTTTTCAGAAGCTGCTTGGACGGGAGCCAAGTATGAGGCCGTGCCCGAGCGGATGTGGTGGTACCCACCAGGACCTCATGGCAACTACGTGCAGCGACCCTCCTCCTCCAACGTGTTCTTTCAGCGTCCGTTCTTCCTCTGGATGCCCAAAAGGGATGTCACCCTTTTCATATTTAGGGCACTGACGTATTGGGACTCGCCATCATTTACAAACACAACACAAGACGCACAGGAATGCACAGTTGGATCTAAATTGAGTGCACACAAATGCGTATATTAACAGATGACACTGTATGTGCGCTAATGTGTACTTTCAGAATTAGCATATATACAATATATAGGGCTCATTCACTCACTCCCAGACCACACACACAACCCGAGACCAATTGGTTGAAGTTATGTTGTACTTGTAAAAGTTATTGAGTCTTCCAGCGCCGTTTATGTTTTATTGCCATGGAGGCGAACGAGCCGATTGTGTCATTGGTTGATTTCACAGAGCCCGGGCAACAGCCCTGTTGCCAAACCCGCCCACAGCCCTGAGTTGAGCCTGGGCTCTGGGGAACCATCCCCTAGCCCTACCATCCCCAATGTGTGGCCTCCTTCCCCTGCCTCCCCTGGGTCCCCTAACTCTGAACCTATGGACTACGAGGAATGGGCGAAGCAACATATTTCAGATTACGACCCAGAGGACGACGTGCCGCTCAATGTGCTGTTCGGGCTTAACTCTGGTCGAGCCAGGGCAGCCACTGTGCCCCTGCCATCAGGGCCAGGCAGTCTTGAGGACTCCAACGACTCAGACAACTGGCCCCTGGCCGAGTATACCGAGCGTCTGGAGCGGCGAGCCAGGGCAGCCAGGGCAGACTCTGTTCCTCTGGTGCCCCCCAGTCCACCAACTGGGTCCCCTAACCCCGAACCCCTGCACCCCTCGCCTGGCCCTGTGGAAGGGCCAGGCAGAGGGTCCACCAACGCCACTCCTTCCCCTGCAGCTAATGACTTTGTGGAAGGGCCATTGGCTGCAGGGGACGACCCGGAAAACTGGGACGACGAGCGGCGCAGGGTTCAGGCACTGAGCCTGAGGCAATTTGCCCTTGAGTTGGAACAGTTCCCGGGAGAATCCGGGGAGGATTCAGATCCGGGGATGGAAGAAGAGGTCTGGATTTATGACGAGGAGGATTTATTAGAAGCTGCGGCTGTCGCAGCTGCCACAGAAGACCGCGGGCCAGCATCCTCCTGTGCAGAGGTAAGAATTGGCTTATTTTCAAGGTGCTACTATGCATTTCCTCGTTCTCACTAACTGATGTTAATGTTACTGATGTTACTTTAGTGAGAAACTTCCTCTGGTCAACAATGCTGTCCTGGCACTGGCTGAACCCACCAACAAAGTTTTCGTGTTTATAGACTTGATGGCAGATGAACATGTGTATTGACTGACAGAAATTGATCTTTTTTTGTTTAGTTTTTTCAGCGACCCTCCTCCTCCAACGTGTTCTTTCAGCGTCCGTTCTTCCTCTGGATGCCCAAAAGGGATGTCACCCTTTTCATATTTAGGGCACTGACGTATTGGGACTCGCCATCATTTACAAACACAACACAAGACGCACAGGAATGCACAGTTGGATCTAAATTGAGTGCACACAAATGCGTATATTAACAGATGACACTGTATGTGCGCTAATGTGTACTTTCAGAATTAGCATATATACAATATATAGGGCTCATTCACTCACTCCCAGACCACACACACAACCCGAGACCAATTGGTTGAAGTTATGTTGTACTTGTAAAAGTTATTGAGTCTTCCAGCGCCGTTTATGTTTTATTGCCATGGAGGCGAACGAGCCGATTGTGTCATTGGTTGATTTAATTGTGATATTTTGTGCCTTGTTTTTCATTTAAATAATACACATACACACATACATACCAGCAAGCAAAATGGGACTGATTGACATTGCCTACTACACACAGAGCCTTAAACCAAGGGACTGCGTTTTCTTCCAACATATGGAGGAACTTGAATAATTGATGTTTAAAAAGAGGACAATTAAGACACAAAGAATATATTTTTGGGTTCAGACCAGATATGAAAGAATTTTGTCATGGTCGTTGTGTTGTTTTAATTAGTTTTTTTTGTTTAGTTTTTTCCTTCTAATTTGTTATGCTCTGGTATGGACTTTTATTACGATTTTTATTTTATTTTGTACCTTTGCAGAATGAATAGCGTTTTTGTGTTGATGACTGTAAGATCATTTTTTGGGGAACTTTTTGTTTTTGCCAGGTTTCACCTCTTGCTCCCTTACTTCATTCCTGGCTAATTTATTCTATAAATAGAATTTAAGCATTGGCTTTATTGCAATGCTTAAATGAATCCATTTAGCAAACAGTCTTACATCCATTTATTCTCTTAATGATTTGACTTTTTTTTCTCTGGCCTTCGCAGGATGCAATTGGCCCTGACGGTCAAGGCGGCTACCAAAATGTGGTGGCTCTAGCCAAGGAGGTCGTGAAGCTGCGGAATAGCCACGTCGTGAGGACCAGTCAGGCGGCGAGGATCGTTGCCCTTTGGCGCAAACTCACTTCTAAAACCAGTCCCACCCCCATGACTTGTAGATGTAATTCTAAAACCAGTCACATCCACATGATTTGGAGATCTAATTCTGGGGGCCGTAGCGTGCTCCCCTGAGAATGGCACCAGGACCGCCCGAGGGCAATCCATGGTACTCTTCCCTTAACATGTCGTGAAGGGCCTGTTGCACCGGTGCAACGAGTTAAGAGTTTCAACTATCAGATCTAAAACCATTAGATCTCAGTTATTAGATCTAAAACCAGTCACATCCACATGATGTGGAGATCTAATTCTAAAACCTGCCCCATCCACATGATTTGTAGATCTAATTCTAAAACCCGTCCCATCCACATGATGTGTAGATCTAATTCTAAAACCAGTCACATCCACATGATTTGGAGATCTAATTCTAAAACCAGTCCCACCCCCATGACTTGTAGATGTAATTCTAAAACCAGTCACATCCACATGATTTGGAGATCTAATTCTGGGGGCCGTAGCGTGCTCCCCTGAGAATGGCACCAGGACCGCCCGAGGGCAATCCATGGTACTCTTCCCTTAACATGTCGTGAAGGGCCTGTTGCACCGGTGCAACGAGTTAAGAGTTTCAACTATCAGATCTAAAACCATTAGATCTCAGTTATTAGATCTAAAACCAGTCACATCCACATGATGTGGAGATCTAATTCTAAAACCTGCCCCATCCACATGATTTGTAGATCTAATTCTAAAACCCGTCCCATCCACATGATGTGTAGATCTAATTCTAAAACCAGTCACATCCACATGATTTGGAGATCTAATTCTAAAACCAGTCCCACCCCCATGACTTGTAGATGTAATTCTAAAACCAGTCACATCCACATGATTTGGAGATCTAATTCTGGGGGCCGTAGCGTGCTCCCCTGAGAATGGCACCAGGACCGCCCGAGGGCAATCCATGGTACTCTTCCCTTAACATGTCGTGAAGGGCCTGTTGCACCGGTGCAACGAGTTAAGAGTTTCAACTATCAGATCTAAAACCATTAGATCTCAGTTATTAGATCTAAAACCAGTCACTTCCACATGATGTGGAGATC
The DNA here is from genome assembly GCF_963921795.1 of Nannobrachium achirus. Lineage (NCBI taxonomy): Eukaryota > Metazoa > Chordata > Actinopteri > Myctophiformes > Myctophidae > Nannobrachium > Nannobrachium achirus. The sequence continues at coordinate 91,026 of NW_027665130.1, forward strand.
TAATTCTAAAACCTGTCCCATCCACATGATTTGTAGATCTAATTCTAAAACCCGTCCCATCCACATGATGTGTAGATCTAATTCTAAAACCAGTCACATCCACATGATTTGGAGATCTAATTCTAAAACCAGTCCCACCCCCATGACTTGTAGATGTAATTCTAAAACCAGTCACATCCACATGATTTGGAGATCTAATTCTGGGGGCCGTAGCGTGCTCCCCTGAGAATGGCACCAGGACCGCCCGAGGGCAATCCATGGTACTCTTCCCTTAACATGTCGTGAAGGGCCTGTTGCACCGGTGCAACGAGTTAAGAGTTTCAACTATCAGATCTAAAACCATTAGATCTCAGTTATTAGATCTAAAACCAGTCACTTCCACATGATGTGGAGATCTAATTCTAAAACCTGTCCCATCCACATGATTTGTAGATCTAATTCTAAAACCCGTCCCATCCACATGATGTGTAGATCTAATTCTAAAACCAGTCACATCCACATGATTTGGAGATCTAATTCTAAAACCAGTCCCACCCCCATGACTTGTAGATGTAATTCTAAAACCAGTCACATCCACATGATTTGGAGATCTAATTCTGGGGGCCGTAGCGTGCTCCCCTGAGAATGGCACCAGGACCGCCCGAGGGCAATCCATGGTACTCTTCCCTTAACATGTCGTGAAGGGCCTGTTGCACCGGTGCAACGAGTTAAGAGTTTCAACTATCAGATCTAAAACCATTAGATCTCAGTTATTAGATCTAAAACCAGTCACTTCCACATGATGTGGAGATCTAATTCTAAAACCTGCCCCATCCACATGATTTGTAGATCTAATTCTAAAACCCGTCCCATCCACATGATGTGTAGATCTAATTCTAAAACCAGTCACATCCACATGATTTGGAGATCTAATTCTAAAACCAGTCCCACCCCCATGACTTGTAGATGTAATTCTAAAACCAGTCACATCCACATGATTTGGAGATCTAATTCTGGGGGCCGTAGCGTGCTCCCCTGAGAATGGCACCAGGACCGCCCGAGGGCAATCCATGGTACTCTTCCCTTAACATGTCGTGAAGGGCCTGTTGCACCGGTGCAACGAGTTAAGAGTTTCAACTATCAGATCTAAAACCATTAGATCTCAGTTATTAGATCTAAAACCAGTCACTTCCACATGATGTGGAGATCTAATTCTAAAACCTGTCCCATCCACATGATTTGTAGATCTAATTCTAAAACCCGTCCCATCCACATGATGTGTAGATCTAATTCTAAAACCAGTCACATCCACATGATTTGGAGATCTAATTCTAAAACCAGTCCCACCCCCATGACTTGTAGATGTAATTCTAAAACCAGTCACATCCACATGATTTGGAGATCTAATTCTGGGGGCCGTAGCGTGCTCCCCTGAGAATGGCACCAGGACCGCCCGAGGGCAATCCATGGTACTCTTCCCTTAACATGTCGTGAAAGGCCTGTTGCACCGGTGCAACGAGTTAAGAGTTTCAACTATCAGATCTAAAACCATTAGATCTCAGTTATTAGATCTAAAACCAGTCACTTCCACATGATGTGGAGATCTAATTCTAAAACCTGTCCCATCCACATGATTTGTAGATCTAATTCTAAAACCCGTCCCATCCACATGATGTGTAGATCTAATTCTAAAACCAGTCACATCCACATGATTTGGAGATCTAATTCTAAAACCAGTCCCACCCCCATGACTTGTAGATGTAATTCTAAAACCAGTCACATCCACATGATTTGGAGATCTAATTCTGGGGGCCGTAGCGTGCTCCCCTGAGAATGGCACCAGGACCGCCCGAGGGCAATCCATGGTACTCTTCCCTTAACATGTCGTGAAGGGCCTGTTGCACCGGTGCAACGAGTTAAGAGTTTCAACTATCAGATCTAAAACCATTAGATCTCAGTTATTAGATCTAAAACCAGTCACTTCCACATGATGTGGAGATCTAATTCTAAAACCTGTCCCATCCACATGATTTGTAGATCTAATTCTAAAACCCGTCCCATCCACATGATGTGTAGATCTAATTCTAAAACCAGTCACATCCACATGATTTGGAGATCTAATTCTAAAACCAGTCCCACCCCCATGACTTGTAGATGTAATTCTAAAACCAGTCACATCCACATGATTTGGAGATCTAATTCTGGGGGCCGTAGCGTGCTCCCCTGAGAATGGCACCAGGACCGCCCGAGGGCAATCCATGGTACTCTTCCCTTAACATGTCGTGAAGGGCCTGTTGCACCGGTGCAACGAGTTAAGAGTTTCAACTATCAGATCTAAAACCATTAGATCTCAGTTATTAGATCTAAAACCAGTCACTTCCACATGATGTGGAGATCTCATTCTAAAACCTGTCCCATCCACATGATTTGTAGATCTAATTCTAAAACCCGTCCCATCCACATGATGTGTAGATCTAATTCTAAAACCAGTCACATCCACATGATTTGGAGATCTAATTCTAAAACCAGTCCCACCCCCATGACTTGTAGATGTAATTCTTAAACCAGTCACATCCACATGATTTGGAGATCTAATTCTGGGGGCCGTAGCGTGCTCCCCTGAGAATGGCACCAGGACCGCCCGAGGGCAATCCATGGTACTCTTCCCTTAACATGTCGTGAAGGGCCTGTTGCACCGGTGCAACGAGTTAAGAGTTTCAACTATCAGATCTAAAACCATTAGATCTCAGTTATTAGATCTAAAACCAGTCACTTCCACATGATGTGGAGATCTAATTCTAAAACCTGTCCCATCCACATGATTTGTAGATCTAATTCTAAAACCCGTCCCATCCACATGATGTGTAGATCTAATTCTAAAACCAGTCACATCCACATGATTTGGAGATCTAATTCTAAAACCAGTCCCACCCCCATGACTTGTAGATGTAATTCTAAAACCAGTCACATCCACATGATTTGGAGATCTAATTCTGGGGGCCGTAGCGTGCTCCCCTGAGAATGGCACCAGGACCGCCCGAGGGCAATCCATGGTACTCTTCCCTTAACCTTGGTGGAGGGTTGTATGGAGGTTGTATGGAGGTTGTAGGAGGGTTGTATGGAGGTTGGTGGAGGGTTGTATGGAGGTTGGTGGAGGGTTGTATGGAGGGAGGTTGGTGGAGGGTTGTATGGAGGTTGGTGGAGGGTTGTATGGAGGTTGGTGGAGGGTTGTATGGAGGTGGTATGGAGGTTGTAGGAGGGTTGTATGGAGGTTGGTGGAGGGTTGTATGGAGGTTGTATGGAGGTTGGTGGAGGGTTGTATGGAGGTTGGTGGAGGGCTGTATGGAGGGTTGTATGGGAGGTTGGTGGAGGGTTGTATGGAGGTTGGTGGAGGGTTGTATGGAGGTTGGTGGAGGGTTGTATGGAGGTTGTATGGAGGTTGGTGGAGGGTTGTATGGAGGTTGGTGGAGGGTTGTATGGAGGTTGTAGGGGGGTTGTATGGAGGTTGGTGGAGGGTTGTATGGAGGTTGGTGGAGGGTTGTATGGAGGTTGGTGGAGGGTTGTATGGAGGTTGTATGGAGGTTGGTGGAGGGTTGTATGGAGGTTGGTGGAGGGTTGTATGGAGGTTGGTGGAGGGTTGTATGGAGGTTGTATGGAGGTTGGTGGAGGGTTGTATGGAGGTTGGTGGAGGGTTGTATGGAGGTTGGTGGAGGGTTGTATGGAGGTTGGTGGAGGGTTGTATGGAGGTTGTATGGAGGTTGGTGGAGGGTTGTATGGAGGTTGGTGGAGGGTTGTATGGAGGTTGGTGGAGGGTTGTATGGAGGTTGGTGGAGGGTTGTATGGAGGTTGGTGGAGGGTTGTATGGAGGTTGTAGGGGGGTTGTATGGAGGTTGGTGGAGGGTTGTATGGAGGTTGGTGGAGGGTTGTATGGAGGTTGGTGGAGGGTTGTATGGAGGTTGTATGGAGGTTGGTGGAGGGTTGTATGGAGGTTGGTGGAGGGTTGTATGGAGGTTGGTGGAGGGTTGTATGGAGGTTGTATGGAGGTTGGTGGAGGGTTGTATGGAGGTTGGTGGAGGGTTGTATGGAGGTTGTATGGAGGTTGGTGGAGGGTTGTATGGAGGTTGGTGGAGGGTTGTATGGAGGTTGGTGGAGGGTTGTATGGAGGTTGTATGGAGGTTGGTGGAGGGTTGTATGGAGGTTGGTGGAGGGTTGTATGGAGGTTGGTGGAGGGTTGTATGGAGGTTGGTGGAGGGTTGTATGGAGGTTGTAGGGGGGGTTGTATGGAGGTTGGTGGAGGGTTGTATGGAGGTTGGTGGAGGGTTGTATGGAGGTTGTATGGAGGTTGGTGGAGGGTTGTATGGAGGTTGGTGGAGGGTTGTATGGAGGTTGGTGGAGGGTTGTATGGAGGTTGTATGGAGGTTGGTGGAGGGTTGTATGGAGGTTGGTGGAGGGTTGTATGGAGGTTGGTGGAGGGTTGTATGGAGGTTGGTGGAGGGTTGTATGGAGGTTGTATGGAGGTTGGTGGAGGGTTGTATGGAGGTTGGTGGAGGGTTGTATGGAGGTTGGTGGAGGGTTGTATGGAGGTTGTATGGAGGTTGGTGGAGGGTTGTATGGAGGTTGTAGGAGGGTTGCATGGAGGTTGGTGGAGGGTTGTATGGAGGTTGGCGGAGGGTTGTATGGAGGTTGTAGGAGGGTTGTATGGAGGTTGGTGGAGGGTTGTATGGAGGTTGTAGGAGGGTTGTATGGAGGTTGGTGGAGGGTTGTATGGGGGTTGTATGGAGGTTGTAGGAGAGTTGATGTATGTGCCTCCCACATGTCCCTAGGACACACAGTTCCTGAGATAGGGAGCCACTTCCTGTTTGGTGAAGGGCACTTCCTGTTTGCACCAATTAAGGTTAAGGACTCTCAAACATGCCATATCACGCCTCACACATGTCTCTAGGACACACGGTTCCTGAGATAGGGAGCCACTTCCTGTTTGGTGAAGGGCACTTCCTGTTTGCACCAATTAAGGTTAAGGACTCTCAAACATGCCATATGACGCCTCACACATGTCTCTAGGACACACGGTTCCTGAGATAAGGAGCCTTCCTGCAGTTGGCCACCAGGGGGCGTGACTATCTTTTCCAAAAAGTGACTCGCCAAAACCAGTTAGGAGCATGTTTCAGATGATTTGGAGTTGAATGGTAATGCTTTGTAGTGACACTTTTTCGGTTCCCAAAGGTCTGGACTTAGGAGATTTCACAAAGTGTCAAAATCTGGAAAAAATATATATACAGCGCCCCCTGGTGGGACACTGTGGGGCTCGGACGGAAAACAGAGGTATGGAAAGGATGCACAAGAAGTTGAACCTTACAGACAACCCTGTCTAGGGGCTGGAAACCTTTCCTGTCCGGACTTATGTTCCGAAGAGTGAGGAGAAACCTGAAAAAGTGCTGAAAAGGCTGTTAAAAACGCAAAAAACTGCTTTTTTCAACTTCAACTGCCTTTAAATCTGTATCGGAAAGTCAAACAGCATCCATTCAAGGTTTGGAGATAACTATAGGCTCTTTGCTGTCCAGGACATACTTTAGTTTTCCCAAAGAGCCAGCGCTGTGTCCACACGGTGGCGCTATACATTTTTTTTTTACGATTTCCAGGCCTAATTGACTGACTTTTCCAAAAAGTGACTCCCAAAAAACAGTTAGGAGCATGTTTCAGACAATTTGGAGTTGAATAGTAATGATATGTAATCACATTTTTTTGGGTCCCTAAGGTCTGGACTTACAAGATTTCACAAAGTATCGTGGCTGACTTTTCCGAAAAATGACTCCAAAAGACCAGTTAGGAGCGTGTTTCAGACAATTTGGAGTTAAATGGTAATAATATGTAATCACATTTTTTTGGGTCCCTAAGGTCTGGACTTAGAACATTTCAGTGTGAAAACGTCGAAAAACAGCGTTTTTTAAAACATTCTGGGTCACTGAAGAGTCCCCGAACACAATTGGGGGTCACGGGTGGTCTCATTTTGAAGCTGAAAGGGTCTAGTTTACTCATAGCCTACATTGGTCCCATGGCGCCCCCTATTGTGGGAGATAACGGGCCGGAAGTGAGGAGACGTCAAGAATCACGGTTGGAATAAATTTGGTGCTTTCTGGGCTCTATATCCAATTCCCTATGTTTGTTCAACAAGTTGTTAACACCTTCTGAAAGCTCTTGGTAAGCTGAATTTTCTGATTTACAGCTCTTATTTTTACGATTTTTCTATGATTTTCTATGATTTTTTGAATCATTTAAAAATCGCTATTTTTGACATTTTTCCACCCTATCTTTGGACCCTTCAACTCAGTCAATTGTGAATAACTCTGGATAGAAATGCCTGTCAGCCCCCAAACAGCATTCAGAGTAAAGTTCAACTTCTTGTGCATCCATTCCATACCTTGGTTAGGCTCAGGGACTCATGCTGTGGCCACTAGAGGCTGGTATATTTAAAAATTTTTGACCGATTTCGGGGTTGAACTTTTTCCTGGATTTTTGATCCGCCCCCATTTGAATTCTGCCAGGGTAGGTGGCACAGGATTTTGCCTCCCCCCTAAATCGAGTGCGTAGATCACGAATATGCAGGTCTTTTTTGATTTTGACAACAAGGTGGCGCTCTAGAGCCATATTTTCAGATACGAGTTTATTTTTTATTTTTTTAGAGTTTTTTTAACAACCTCTACCCCCCTAAATCATAAATGCCAATCACGAATATGCAGGTTTCGTTTGATTTCGACAAAAGGTGGCGCTATAAATGAATATTTTCTGAATTATTTTTTTTTCATTATTTTTTTTTTTTTTTTTTTTACAACTTCTCCCCCCTATTTCAACCACGTAGAGTCGAATGGTGCAGGTCTTGACTCTCTACAACCCCTAGAAAGACCATTTTCATGTCAAAAAAGGCATTTCAAAAGGGTTAAAAGTCACGAGACATTTTTTTATGGATTCAGCGCCCTCAAAAACATATAGATTCATTGACATTAAAACAAAATCTATTTTCCTAATTTTACAGTTGATTTTAAGGCGTTTTTTTCGGTCCAAAAACACGTTTTATATGATTATTCTGCAACCGTTTGAAATTTTATAAAAGTTTCACCTCAGAGGTGCTCAAGCGGTCCCCACCAAGACTCGAAAATAGTTACTTCCGGTTTTTTGCTTCCCCTTTGCTCAAATCACTATTTGGGAGCTAAAAATGCCTTTTTTTCGAAGGTTCGGAGTATCTTAGAGTCACAAGACATTTTTTTTTGGATTCAGCGCCCTCAAAAACATAATTATTTCAAGTCATCGGAACAGAATATATTTTCCTAATTTTATGATTGATTTTAAAGTTCTCTCGGTCGCCGAAATTCGGTTTATGATTGATTTCTACGTGACCGTTCGATTTTTTCGGATGAAACACCTCACAGGTGCTGTTGGGGTCCAACTTTACGTAACTAATGGTGTAGTTTCATTCCCTTTGTTCCCATTCGCTCAGACCGGCTTAGATGTTCTTGCTACTGACCTAAAAAAAAAAAGTTCTCAAAAAGCTCCAGGATTTTTCCTACCCCCCATAAATCGAAGGCGCTGATCACGAATATGCAAGTTTCGTTTGATTTCAACAACAGGAAGTGCCGGAAACAGTGATTTTTGTTTAAAAAAATGTAAAAAAATATAAAAAAAGGCCTTTAAAAAGAGTTAGAAGTCACGGGACATTTTTTTATGGATGCAGCGCCCTCAAAAACATATAGATTCATTGTCATTGATGGAAAACATATTTTCCTATTTTTTGATTTAAACAAAAGGTATTGCCGGAAACAGTGATTTTTGTTTAAAAAGATGTAAAAAAATATTTTATATTATTTTTTATATTAAATCCCCTATTTCGACCACGCCAAGTCGAATGGTGCAGGTCCCAACTCTCTACAACCCCTAAAAAGACCATTTTCTGGTCTAAAAAGGCCTTTACAAAGGGTTAAAAGTCGCGGAACATTTTTTTATGGATTCAGCGCCCTCAAAAACATATAGATTCATTGTCATTGATGCAAAAAATATTTTCCTATTATTTGATTTCAACAACAAGTAAGTGCCGAAAACAGCGATTTTGGTCTAAAAAATTGTAAAAAAATATTTTATATTATTTTTCATTACAAATCAACTATGTCGACCATTTTGAGTCGAATGGTGCAGGTCTCAACTCTCTACAACCCCTATTTCATTGATTTTTATACTAAAAAAGGCCTTTAAAAAGGGTTTGAAGTCACGGCACATTTTTTTTTGGATTCAGCACCCTCAAAAACATATAAAAAATATTTTATTGATGCAAATTTTTTTTTCCTAATTTTACAGTTGATTTTAAGGCGTATTTTTCGGTATAAACACGTTTTATGTGCTAATTCTGCAACCGTTTGAGATTTTATAAAACTTTCACTTCAGAGGTGCTCAATAGGTCCCCCCCAAGGATCGATTTGTGTTACTTCCGGTTTCCTACTTCCTGTTTGCTCAAATCACTATTTGGGGACTATTTGGGGGCTAAAAAGACCCTTTTTTCGGGGTTTTCGAGTCTCCTCAACTCACACGTGTTCCGGGAACGTGTCCCGACGGAACGCTATGTTTGGTGCCGTTCTTTTCGTTCATATTCGCTCAGACCAGCTTAGTTGAGCGTTAGCATAACAAAACACGCTAATCTACATATTCCTCTGCAACCGCTTGACCTTTTCTCGATCTAACAACTCAGGCGGTGTCCGGGAGGGCGTGCCGACGTATTCAATGGGTTAGCCGGGTTCTGATTCGCCCTTTCGGTACCAAGCCACGATGTAAACAAACGGAGCTAAGCTAACACTCAAATCAAGGTTTACAGCCAAAATTAAGTGCTTTATCACTAATTATATCAAAAATCCTTACTTTCATCAGATGCCCCATGATTCAAAGTGTATGTGTGGTAAATATCAGCTAAAAACGAATTACTTTTATTTTTTGGTCGTTTTTTGAAAATGAAAATAAATACTTTATCGATAATTATATTAAAAATCATTACTCTCATCAGATTCCCAATGTCAAAGATAGCCTTTCTGGTAAATATCAGCTAAAACGGAATTATCTTTTTTTTCGACAATTTTCAGGAATCAGAGGTTATAAAGGCTGAACCCAGCGCAGCTCATTCATTCCACGGAATCCTTCGGAGAGAGAGGTCGCACTGCCTGCAAGCTCTTACCTAACTCTCACCAGAACCCTAACCCAAACCCCTAACCCTTTCCAAACTTTTATTTTGCGCAGCGGGAGCCCTGTGCGTTTTCTTTTTTGCTAATTAAAAAAAATTGAAGATTTTCTAAATTTTATTTGGTGTTTTTCTTTTATTTTTTTTGGGTCCCAAATTTTGTTTGGTGCAGCGGGAGCCCTGGCCATTTTTTTTTGACAAAAAAAAAAAAACAACCCAACACTAAAAATGGAGAGCCTCTTGAGGGAGGAGGCCGAGCGTTTGGCAAGGGAAGGGCGCTCCTTGGCCACGGAGGAAGAGGCCGACCAGGGGATCGGCCTTTTGCCCAGGGCCACCCCAACCACCGTCCCGGAGGAAGAGGCCGACCAGGGGATCGGCCTTTTGCCCAGGGCCACCCCAACCACCGTCCCGAGCCCTGCTTCCTCCTCTGACTCAGAGGTGGTTAACCCGAGGAAGAGGCAACGTACTCTAAGCACCACCTCTGAGTCAGAGGACAATCTTCCTCCTGGCCAACGTGCCCCTTCACCTAAGCCTGACACCAGCCCTGAAGCCAATGACCCAGAGGACAGCCCTAGCCCTAACCTCGAACCTGGGGAAATATCCCCTACCCCGCCTAGGATCCCCAACGTGTGGCATGGTTCCCCTGCCTCCTCTGGGTCCTCTGGGTCATTGGCCTCAATGGAGTATGAGGACTGGGAGAGGTTGTATGGTCCTCACGCAGTCCCTGCTGGGGACAACTCTGACAACACTGACGACTCTGAAAACTGGCCACTAAATCAGTTAGAATTGCGCTACCAGCGTCGGGCCATGGCAGCAGCCTCGGTTCCCCTGCACCCCTCGCCTGGCCCTGTGGAAGGGCCAGGCAGAGGGTCCACCAACGCCACTCCTTCCCCTGCAGCTAATGACTTTGTGGAAGGGCCATTGGCTGCAGGGGACGACCCGGAAAACTGGGACGACGAGCGGCGCAGGGTTCAGGCAATGAGCCTGAGGGAATATGCCCTTTACTTGGAACAGTTCCCGGGAGAATCCGGGGAGGATTTTGATCCGGGGATGATCGAAGAGGTCTGGGTTTATGACGAGGAGGATTTATTAGAAGCTGCGGCTGTCGCAGCTGCCACAGAAGACCGCGGGCCAGCATCCTCCTGTGCAGAGGTAAGAATTGGCTTATTTTCAAGGTGCTACTATGCATTTCCTCGTTCTCACTAACTGATGTTAATGTTACTGATGTTACTTTAGTGAGAAACTTCCTCTGGTCAACAATGCTGTCCTGGCACTGGCTGAACCCACCAACAAAGTTTTCGTGTTTATAGACTTGATGGCAGATGAACATGTGTATTGACTGACTGAAATTGATCTTTTCAGAAGCTGCTTGGACGGGAGCCAAGTATGAGGCCGTGCCCGAGCGGATGTGGTGGTACCCACCAGGACCTCATGGCAACTACGTGCAGCGACCCTCCTCCTCCAACGTGTTCTTTCAGCGTCCGTTCTTCCTCTGGATGCCCAAAAGGGATGTCACCCTTTTCATATTTAGGGCACTGACGTATTGGGACTCGCCATCATTTACAAACACAACACAAGACGCACAGGAATGCACAGTTGGATCTAAATTGAGTGCACACAAATGCGTATATTAACAGATGACACTGTATGTGCGCTAATGTGTACTTTCAGAATTAGCATATATACAATATATAGGGCTCATTCACTCACTCCCAGACCACACACACAACCCGAGACCAATTGGTTGAAGTTATGTTGTACTTGTAAAAGTTATTGAGTCTTCCAGCGCCGTTTATGTTTTATTGCCATGGAGGCGAACGAGCCGATTGTGTCATTGGTTGATTTCACAGAGCCCGGGCAACAGCCCTGTTGCCAAACCCGCCCACAGCCCTGAGTTGAGCCTGGGCTCTGGGGAACCATCCCCTAGCCCTACCATCCCCAATGTGTGGCCTCCTTCCCCTGCCTCCCCTGGGTCCCCTAACTCTGAACCTATGGACTACGAGGAATGGGCGAAGCAACATATTTCAGATTACGACCCAGAGGACGACGTGCCGCTCAATGTGCTGTTCGGGCTTAACTCTGGTCGAGCCAGGGCAGCCACTGTGCCCCTGCCATCAGGGCCAGGCAGTCTTGAGGACTCCAACGACTCAGACAACTGGCCCCTGGCCGAGTATACCGAGCGTCTGGAGCGGCGAGCCAGGGCAGCCAGGGCAGACTCTGTTCCTCTGGTGCCCCCCAGTCCACCAACTGGGTCCCCTAACCCCGAACCCCTGCACCCCTCGCCTGGCCCTGTGGAAGGGCCAGGCAGAGGGTCCACCAACGCCACTCCTTCCCCTGCAGCTAATGACTTTGTGGAAGGGCCATTGGCTGCAGGGGACGACCCGGAAAACTGGGACGACGAGCGGCGCAGGGTTCAGGCACTGAGCCTGAGGCAATTTGCCCTTGAGTTGGAACAGTTCCCGGGAGAATCCGGGGAGGATTCAGATCCGGGGATGGAAGAAGAGGTCTGGATTTATGACGAGGAGGATTTATTAGAAGCTGCGGCTGTCGCAGCTGCCACAGAAGACCGCGGGCCAGCATCCTCCTGTGCAGAGGTAAGAATTGGCTTATTTTCAAGGTGCTACTATGCATTTCCTCGTTCTCACTAACTGATGTTAATGTTACTGATGTTACTTTAGTGAGAAACTTCCTCTGGTCAACAATGCTGTCCTGGCACTGGCTGAACCCACCAACAAAGTTTTCGTGTTTATAGACTTGATGGCAGATGAACATGTGTATTGACTGACAGAAATTGATCTTTTTTTGTTTAGTTTTTTCAGCGACCCTCCTCCTCCAACGTGTTCTTTCAGCGTCCGTTCTTCCTCTGGATGCCCAAAAGGGATGTCACCCTTTTCATATTTAGGGCACTGACGTATTGGGACTCGCCATCATTTACAAACACAACACAAGACGCACAGGAATGCACAGTTGGATCTAAATTGAGTGCACACAAATGCGTATATTAACAGATGACACTGTATGTGCGCTAATGTGTACTTTCAGAATTAGCATATATACAATATATAGGGCTCATTCACTCACTCCCAGACCACACACACAACCCGAGACCAATTGGTTGAAGTTATGTTGTACTTGTAAAAGTTATTGAGTCTTCCAGCGCCGTTTATGTTTTATTGCCATGGAGGCGAACGAGCCGATTGTGTCATTGGTTGATTTAATTGTGATATTTTGTGCCTTGTTTTTCATTTAAATAATACACATACACACATACATACCAGCAAGCAAAATGGGACTGATTGACATTGCCTACTACACACAGAGCCTTAAACCAAGGGACTGCGTTTTCTTCCAACATATGGAGGAACTTGAATAATTGATGTTTAAAAAGAGGACAATTAAGACACAAAGAATATATTTTTGGGTTCAGACCAGATATGAAAGAATTTTGTCATGGTCGTTGTGTTGTTTTAATTAGTTTTTTTTGTTTAGTTTTTTCCTTCTAATTTGTTATGCTCTGGTATGGACTTTTATTACGATTTTTATTTTATTTTGTACCTTTGCAGAATGAATAGCGTTTTTGTGTTGATGACTGTAAGATCATTTTTTGGGGAACTTTTTGTTTTTGCCAGGTTTCACCTCTTGCTCCCTTACTTCATTCCTGGCTAATTTATTCTATAAATAGAATTTAAGCATTGGCTTTATTGCAATGCTTAAATGAATCCATTTAGCAAACAGTCTTACATCCATTTATTCTCTTAATGATTTGACTTTTTTTTCTCTGGCCTTCGCAGGATGCAATTGGCCCTGACGGTCAAGGCGGCTACCAAAATGTGGTGGCTCTAGCCAAGGAGGTCGTGAAGCTGCGGAATAGCCACGTCGTGAGGACCAGTCAGGCGGCGAGGATCGTTGCCCTTTGGCGCAAACTCACTTCTAAAACCAGTCCCACCCCCATGACTTGTAGATGTAATTCTAAAACCAGTCACATCCACATGATTTGGAGATCTAATTCTGGGGGCCGTAGCGTGCTCCCCTGAGAATGGCACCAGGACCGCCCGAGGGCAATCCATGGTACTCTTCCCTTAACATGTCGTGAAGGGCCTGTTGCACCGGTGCAACGAGTTAAGAGTTTCAACTATCAGATCTAAAACCATTAGATCTCAGTTATTAGATCTAAAACCAGTCACATCCACATGATGTGGAGATCTAATTCTAAAACCTGCCCCATCCACATGATTTGTAGATCTAATTCTAAAACCCGTCCCATCCACATGATGTGTAGATCTAATTCTAAAACCAGTCACATCCACATGATTTGGAGATCTAATTCTAAAACCAGTCCCACCCCCATGACTTGTAGATGTAATTCTAAAACCAGTCACATCCACATGATTTGGAGATCTAATTCTGGGGGCCGTAGCGTGCTCCCCTGAGAATGGCACCAGGACCGCCCGAGGGCAATCCATGGTACTCTTCCCTTAACATGTCGTGAAGGGCCTGTTGCACCGGTGCAACGAGTTAAGAGTTTCAACTATCAGATCTAAAACCATTAGATCTCAGTTATTAGATCTAAAACCAGTCACATCCACATGATGTGGAGATCTAATTCTAAAACCTGCCCCATCCACATGATTTGTAGATCTAATTCTAAAACCCGTCCCATCCACATGATGTGTAGATCTAATTCTAAAACCAGTCACATCCACATGATTTGGAGATCTAATTCTAAAACCAGTCCCACCCCCATGACTTGTAGATGTAATTCTAAAACCAGTCACATCCACATGATTTGGAGATCTAATTCTGGGGGCCGTAGCGTGCTCCCCTGAGAATGGCACCAGGACCGCCCGAGGGCAATCCATGGTACTCTTCCCTTAACATGTCGTGAAGGGCCTGTTGCACCGGTGCAACGAGTTAAGAGTTTCAACTATCAGATCTAAAACCATTAGATCTCAGTTATTAGATCTAAAACCAGTCACTTCCACATGATGTGGAGATCTAATTCTAAAACCTGTCCCATCCACATGATTTGTAGATCTAATTCTAAAACCCGTCCCATCCACATGATGTGTAGATCTAATTCTAAAACCAGTCACATCCACATGATTTGGAGATCTAATTCTAAAACCAGTCCCACCCCCATGACTTGTAGATGTAATTCTAAAACCAGTCACATCCACATGATTTGGAGATCTAATTCTGGGGGCCGTAGCGTGCTCCCCTGAGAATGGCACCAGGACCGCCCGAGGGCAATCCATGGTACTCTTCCCTTAACATGTCGTGAAGGGCCTGTTGCACCGGTGCAACGAGTTAAGAGTTTCAACTATCAGATCTAAAACCATTAGATCTCAGTTATTAGATCTAAAACCAGTCACTTCCACATGATGTGGAGATCTAATTCTAAAACCTGCCCCATCCACATGATTTGTAGATCTAATTCTAAAACCCGTCCCATCCACATGATGTGTAGATCTAATTCTAAAACCAGTCACATCCACATGATTTGGAGATCTAATTCTAAAACCAGTCCCACCCCCATGACTTGTAGATGTAATTCTAAAACCAGTCACATCCACATGATTTGGAGATCTAATTCTGGGGGCCGTAGCGTGCTCCCCTGAGAATGGCACCAGGACCGCCCGAGGGCAATCCATGGTACTCTTCCCTTAACATGTCGTGAAGGGCCTGTTGCACCGGTGCAACGAGTTAAGAGTTTCAACTATCAGATCTAAAACCATTAGATCTCAGTTATTAGATCTAAAACCAGTCACATCCACATGATGTGGAGATCTAATTCTAAAACCTGCCCCATCCACATGATTTGTAGATCTAATTCTAAAACCCGTCCCATCCACATGATGTGTAGATCTAATTCTAAAACCAGTCACATCCACATGATTTGGAGATCTAATTCTAAAACCAGTCCCACCCCCATGACTTGTAGATGTAATTCTAAAACCAGTCACATCCACATGATTTGGAGATCTAATTCTGGGGGCCGTAGCGTGCTCCCCTGAGAATGGCACCAGGACCGCCCGAGGGCAATCCATGGTACTCTTCCCTTAACATGTCGTGAAGGGCCTGTTGCACCGGTGCAACGAGTTAAGAGTTTCAACTATCAGATCTAAAACCATTAGATCTCAGTTATTAGATCTAAAACCAGTCACTTCCACATGATGTGGAGATCTAATTCTAAAACCTGTCCCATCCACATGATTTGTAGATCTAATTCTAAAACCCGTCCCATCCACATGATGTGTAGATCTAATTCTAAAACCAGTCACATCCACATGATTTGGAGATCTAATTCTAAAACCAGTCCCACCCCCATGACTTGTAGATGTAATTCTAAAACCAGTCACATCCACATGATTTGGAGATCTAATTCTAAAACCAGTCCCACCCCCATGACTTGTAGATGTAATTCTAAAACCAGTCACATCCACATGATTTGGAGATCTAATTCTGGGGGCCGTAGCGTGCTCCCCTGAGAATGGCACCAGGACCGCCCGAGGGCAATCCATGGTACTCTTCCCTTAACATGTCGTGAAGGGCCTGTTGCACCGGTGCAACGAGTTAAGAGTTTCAACTATCAGATCTAAAACCATTAGATCTCAGTTATTAGATCTAAAACCAGTCACTTCCACATGATGTGGAGATCTAATTCTAAAACCTGTCCCATCCACATGATTTGTAGATCTAATTCTAAAACCCGTCCCATCCACATGATGTGTAGATCTAATTCTAAAACCAGTCACATCCACATGATTTGGAGATCTAATTCTAAAACCAGTCCCACCCCCATGACTTGTAGATGTAATTCTAAAACCAGTCACATCCACATGATTTGGAGATCTAATTCTGGGGGCCGTAGCGTGCTCCCCTGAGAATGGCACCAGGACCGCCCGAGGGCAATCCATGGTACTCTTCCCTTAACATGTCGTGAAGGGCCTGTTGCACCGGTGCAACGAGTTAAGAGTTTCAACTATCAGATCTAAAACCATTAGATCTCAGTTATTAGATCTAAAACCAGTCACTTCCACATGATGTGGAGATCTAATTCTAAAACCTGTCCCATCCACATGATTTGTAGATCTAATTCTAAAACCCGTCCCATCCACATGATGTGTAGATCTAATTCTAAAACCAGTCACATCCACATGATTTGGAGATCTAATTCTAAAACCAGTCCCACCCCCATGACTTGTAGATGTAATTCTAAAACCAGTCACATCCACATGATTTGGAGATCTAATTCTGGGGGCCGTAGCGTGCTCCCCTGAGAATGGCACCAGGACCGCCCGAGGGCAATCCATGGTACTCTTCCCTTAACATGTCGTGAAGGGCCTGTTGCACCGGTGCAACGAGTTAAGAGTTTCAACTATCAGATCTAAAACCATTAGATCTCAGTTATTAGATCTAAAACCAGTCACTTCCACATGATGTGGAGATCTAATTCTAAAACCTGTCCCATCCACATGATTTGTAGATCTAATTCTAAAACCCGTCCCATCCACATGATGTGTAGATCTAATTCTAAAACCAGTCACATCCACATGATTTGGAGATCTAATTCTAAAACCAGTCCCACCCCCATGACTTGTAGATGTAATTCTAAAACCAGTCACATCCACATGATTTGGAGATCTAATTCTGGGGGCCGTAGCGTGCTCCCCTGAGAATGGCACCAGGACCGCCCGAGGGCAATCCATGGTACTCTTCCCTTAACATGTCGTGAAGGGCCTGTTGCACCGGTGCAACGAGTTAAGAGTTTCAACTATCAGATCTAAAACCATTAGATCTCAGTTATTAGATCTAAAACCAGTCACTTCCACATGATGTGGAGATCTCATTCTAAAACCTGTCCCATCCACATGATTTGTAGATCTAATTCTAAAACCCGTCCCATCCACATGATGTGTAGATCTAATTCTAAAACCAGTCACATCCACATGATTTGGAGATCTAATTCTAAAACCAGTCCCACCCCCATGACTTGTAGATGTAATTCTTAAACCAGTCACATCCACATGATTTGGAGATCTAATTCTGGGGGCCGTAGCGTGCTCCCCTGAGAATGGCACCAGGACCGCCCGAGGGCAATCCATGGTACTCTTCCCTTAACATGTCGTGAAGGGCCTGTTGCACCGGTGCAACGAGTTAAGAGTTTCAACTATCAGATCTAAAACCATTAGATCTCAGTTATTAGATCTAAAACCAGTCACTTCCACATGATGTGGAGATCTAATTCTAAAACCTGTCCCATCCACATGATTTGTAGATCTAATTCTAAAACCCGTCCCATCCACATGATGTGTAGATCTAATTCTAAAACCAGTCACATCCACATGATTTGGAGATCTAATTCTAAAACCAGTCCCACCCCCATGACTTGTAGATGTAATTCTAAAACCAGTCACATCCACATGATTTGGAGATCTAATTCTGGGGGCCGTAGCGTGCTCCCCTGAGAATGGCACCAGGACCGCCCGAGGGCAATCCATGGTACTCTTCCCTTAACCTTGGTGGAGGGTTGTATGGAGGTTGTATGGAGGTTGTAGGAGGGTTGTATGGAGGTTGGTGGAGGGTTGTATGGAGGTTGGTGGAGGGTTGTATGGAGGGAGGTTGGTGGAGGGTTGTATGGAGGTTGGTGGAGGGTTGTATGGAGGTTGGTGGAGGGTTGTATGGAGGTGGTATGGAGGTTGTAGGAGGGTTGTATGGAGGTTGGTGGAGGGTTGTATGGAGGTTGTATGGAGGTTGGTGGAGGGTTGTATGGAGGTTGGTGGAGGGCTGTATGGAGGGTTGTATGGGAGGTTGGTGGAGGGTTGTATGGAGGTTGGTGGAGGGTTGTATGGAGGTTGGTGGAGGGTTGTATGGAGGTTGTATGGAGGTTGGTGGAGGGTTGTATGGAGGTTGGTGGAGGGTTGTATGGAGGTTGTAGGGGGGTTGTATGGAGGTTGGTGGAGGGTTGTATGGAGGTTGGTGGAGGGTTGTATGGAGGTTGGTGGAGGGTTGTATGGAGGTTGTATGGAGGTTGGTGGAGGGTTGTATGGAGGTTGGTGGAGGGTTGTATGGAGGTTGGTGGAGGGTTGTATGGAGGTTGTATGGAGGTTGGTGGAGGGTTGTATGGAGGTTGGTGGAGGGTTGTATGGAGGTTGGTGGAGGGTTGTATGGAGGTTGGTGGAGGGTTGTATGGAGGTTGTATGGAGGTTGGTGGAGGGTTGTATGGAGGTTGGTGGAGGGTTGTATGGAGGTTGGTGGAGGGTTGTATGGAGGTTGGTGGAGGGTTGTATGGAGGTTGGTGGAGGGTTGTATGGAGGTTGTAGGGGGGTTGTATGGAGGTTGGTGGAGGGTTGTATGGAGGTTGGTGGAGGGTTGTATGGAGGTTGGTGGAGGGTTGTATGGAGGTTGTATGGAGGTTGGTGGAGGGTTGTATGGAGGTTGGTGGAGGGTTGTATGGAGGTTGGTGGAGGGTTGTATGGAGGTTGTATGGAGGTTGGTGGAGGGTTGTATGGAGGTTGGTGGAGGGTTGTATGGAGGTTGTATGGAGGTTGGTGGAGGGTTGTATGGAGGTTGGTGGAGGGTTGTATGGAGGTTGGTGGAGGGTTGTATGGAGGTTGTATGGAGGTTGGTGGAGGGTTGTATGGAGGTTGGTGGAGGGTTGTATGGAGGTTGGTGGAGGGTTGTATGGAGGTTGGTGGAGGGTTGTATGGAGGTTGTAGGGGGGGTTGTATGGAGGTTGGTGGAGGGTTGTATGGAGGTTGGTGGAGGGTTGTATGGAGGTTGTATGGAGGTTGGTGGAGGGTTGTATGGAGGTTGGTGGAGGGTTGTATGGAGGTTGGTGGAGGGTTGTATGGAGGTTGTATGGAGGTTGGTGGAGGGTTGTATGGAGGTTGGTGGAGGGTTGTATGGAGGTTGGTGGAGGGTTGTATGGAGGTTGGTGGAGGGTTGTATGGAGGTTGTATGGAGGTTGGTGGAGGGTTGTATGGAGGTTGGTGGAGGGTTGTATGGAGGTTGGTGGAGGGTTGTATGGAGGTTGTATGGAGGTTGGTGGAGGGTTGTATGGAGGTTGTAGGAGGGTTGCATGGAGGTTGGTGGAGGGTTGTATGGAGGTTGGCGGAGGGTTGTATGGAGGTTGTAGGAGGGTTGTATGGAGGTTGGTGGAGGGTTGTATGGAGGTTGTAGGAGGGTTGCATGGAGGTTGGTGGAGGGTTGTATGGAGGTTGGCGGAGGGTTGTATGGAGGTTGTAGGAGGGTTGTATGGAGGTTGGTGGAGGGTTGTATGGGGGTTGTATGGAGGTTGTAGGAGAGTTGATGTATGTGCCTCCCACATGTCCCTAGGACACACAGTTCCTGAGATAGGGAGCCACTTCCTGTTTGGTGAAGGGCACTTCCTGTTTGCACCAATTAAGGTTAAGGACTCTCAAACATGCCATATCACGCCTCACACATGTCTCTAGGACACACGGTTCCTGAGATAGGGAGCCACTTCCTGTTTGGTGAAGGGCACTTCCTGTTTGCACCAATTAAGGTTAAGGACTCTCAAACATGCCATATGACGCCTCACACATGTCTCTAGGACACACGGTTCCTGAGATAAGGAGCCTTCCTGCAGTTGGCCACCAGGGGGCGTGACTATCTTTTCCAAAAAGTGACTCGCCAAAACCAGTTAGGAGCATGTTTCAGATGATTTGGAGTTGAATGGTAATGCTTTGTAGTGACACTTTTTCGGTTCCCAAAGGTCTGGACTTAGGAGATTTCACAAAGTGTCAAAATCTGGAAAAAATATATATACAGCGCCCCCTGGTGGGACACTGTGGGGCTCGGACGGAAAACAGAGGTATGGAAAGGATGCACAAGAAGTTGAACCTTACAGACAACCCTGTCTAGGGGCTGGAAACCTTTCCTGTCCGGACTTATGTTCCGAAGAGTGAGGAGAAACCTGAAAAAGTGCTGAAAAGGCTGTTAAAAACGCAAAAAACTGCTTTTTTCAACTTCAACTGCCTTTAAATCTGTATCGGAAAGTCAAACAGCATCCATTCAAGGTTTGGAGATAACTATAGGCTCTTTGCTGTCCAGGACATACTTTAGTTTTCCCAAAGAGCCAGCGCTGTGTCCACACGGTGGCGCTATACATTTTTTTTTTACGATTTCCAGGCCTAATTGACTGACTTTTCCAAAAAGTGACTCCCAAAAAACAGTTAGGAGCATGTTTCAGACAATTTGGAGTTGAATAGTAATGATATGTAATCACATTTTTTTGGGTCCCTAAGGTCTGGACTTACAAGATTTCACAAAGTATCGTGGCTGACTTTTCCGAAAAATGACTCCAAAAGACCAGTTAGGAGCGTGTTTCAGACAATTTGGAGTTAAATGGTAATAATATGTAATCACATTTTTTTGGGTCCCTAAGGTCTGGACTTAGAACATTTCAGTGTGAAAACGTCGAAAAACAGCGTTTTTTAAAACATTCTGGGTCACTGAAGAGTCCCCGAACACAATTGGGGGTCACGGGTGGTCTCATTTTGAAGCTGAAAGGGTCTAGTTTACTCATAGCCTACATTGGTCCCATGGCGCCCCCTATTGTGGGAGATAACGGGCCGGAAGTGAGGAGACGTCAAGAATCACGGTTGGAATAAATTTGGTGCTTTCTGGGCTCTATATCCAATTCCCTATGTTTGTTCAACAAGTTGTTAACACCTTCTGAAAGCTCTTGGTAAGCTGAATTTTCTGATTTACAGCTCTTATTTTTACGATTTTTCTATGATTTTCTATGATTTTTTGAATCATTTAAAAATCGCTATTTTTGACATTTTTCCACCCTATCTTTGGACCCTTCAACTCAGTCAATTGTGAATAACTCTGGATAGAAATGCCTGTCAGCCCCCAAACAGCATTCAGAGTAAAGTTCAACTTCTTGTGCATCCATTCCATACCTTGGTTAGGCTCAGGGACTCATGCTGTGGCCACTAGAGGCTGGTATATTTAAAAATTTTTGACCGATTTCGGGGTTGAACTTTTTCCTGGATTTTTGATCCGCCCCCATTTGAATTCTGCCAGGGTAGGTGGCACAGGATTTTGCCTCCCCCCTAAATCGAGTGCGTAGATCACGAATATGCAGGTCTTTTTTGATTTTGACAACAAGGTGGCGCTCTAGAGCCATATTTTCAGATACGAGTTTATTTTTTATTTTTTTAGAGTTTTTTTAACAACCTCTACCCCCCTAAATCATAAATGCCAATCACGAATATGCAGGTTTCGTTTGATTTCGACAAAAGGTGGCGCTATAAATGAATATTTTCTGAATTATTTTTTTTTCATTATTTTTTTTTTTTTTTTTTTTACAACTTCTCCCCCCTATTTCAACCACGTAGAGTCGAATGGTGCAGGTCTTGACTCTCTACAACCCCTAGAAAGACCATTTTCATGTCAAAAAAGGCATTTCAAAAGGGTTAAAAGTCACGAGACATTTTTTTATGGATTCAGCGCCCTCAAAAACATATAGATTCATTGACATTAAAACAAAATCTATTTTCCTAATTTTACAGTTGATTTTAAGGCGTTTTTTTCGGTCCAAAAACACGTTTTATATGATTATTCTGCAACCGTTTGAAATTTTATAAAAGTTTCACCTCAGAGGTGCTCAAGCGGTCCCCACCAAGACTCGAAAATAGTTACTTCCGGTTTTTTGCTTCCCCTTTGCTCAAATCACTATTTGGGAGCTAAAAATGCCTTTTTTTCGAAGGTTCGGAGTATCTTAGAGTCACAAGACATTTTTTTTTGGATTCAGCGCCCTCAAAAACATAATTATTTCAAGTCATCGGAACAGAATATATTTTCCTAATTTTATGATTGATTTTAAAGTTCTCTCGGTCGCCGAAATTCGGTTTATGATTGATTTCTACGTGACCGTTCGATTTTTTCGGATGAAACACCTCACAGGTGCTGTTGGGGTCCAACTTTACGTAACTAATGGTGTAGTTTCATTCCCTTTGTTCCCATTCGCTCAGACCGGCTTAGATGTTCTTGCTACTGACCTAAAAAAAAAAAGTTCTCAAAAAGCTCCAGGATTTTTCCTACCCCCCATAAATCGAAGGCGCTGATCACGAATATGCAAGTTTCGTTTGATTTCAACAACAGGAAGTGCCGGAAACAGTGATTTTTGTTTAAAAAAATGTAAAAAAATATAAAAAAAGGCCTTTAAAAAGAGTTAGAAGTCACGGGACATTTTTTTATGGATGCAGCGCCCTCAAAAACATATAGATTCATTGTCATTGATGGAAAACATATTTTCCTATTTTTTGATTTAAACAAAAGGTATTGCCGGAAACAGTGATTTTTGTTTAAAAAGATGTAAAAAAATATTTTATATTATTTTTTATATTAAATCCCCTATTTCGACCACGCCAAGTCGAATGGTGCAGGTCCCAACTCTCTACAACCCCTAAAAAGACCATTTTCTGGTCTAAAAAGGCCTTTACAAAGGGTTAAAAGTCGCGGAACATTTTTTTATGGATTCAGCGCCCTCAAAAACATATAGATTCATTGTCATTGATGCAAAAAATATTTTCCTATTATTTGATTTCAACAACAAGTAAGTGCCGAAAACAGCGATTTTGGTCTAAAAAATTGTAAAAAAATATTTTATATTATTTTTCATTACAAATCAACTATGTCGACCATTTTGAGTCGAATGGTGCAGGTCTCAACTCTCTACAACCCCTATTTCATTGATTTTTATACTAAAAAAGGCCTTTAAAAAGGGTTTGAAGTCACGGCACATTTTTTTTTGGATTCAGCACCCTCAAAAACATATAAAAAATATTTTATTGATGCAAATTTTTTTTTCCTAATTTTACAGTTGATTTTAAGGCGTATTTTTCGGTATAAACACGTTTTATGTGCTAATTCTGCAACCGTTTGAGATTTTATAAAACTTTCACTTCAGAGGTGCTCAATAGGTCCCCCCCAAGGATCGATTTGTGTTACTTCCGGTTTCCTACTTCCTGTTTGCTCAAATCACTATTTGGGGACTATTTGGGGGCTAAAAAGACCCTTTTTTCGGGGTTTTCGAGTCTCCTCAACTCACACGTGTTCCGGGAACGTGTCCCGACGGAACGCTATGTTTGGTGCCGTTCTTTTCGTTCATATTCGCTCAGACCAGCTTAGTTGAGCGTTAGCATAACAAAACACGCTAATCTACATATTCCTCTGCAACCGCTTGACCTTTTCTCGATCTAACAACTCAGGCGGTGTCCGGGAGGGCGTGCCGACGTATTCAATGGGTTAGCCGGGTTCTGATTCGCCCTTTCGGTACCAAGCCACGATGTAAACAAACGGAGCTAAGCTAACACTCAAATCAAGGTTTACAGCCAAAATTAAGTGCTTTATCACTAATTATATCAAAAATCCTTACTTTCATCAGATGCCCCATGATTCAAAGTGTATGTGTGGTAAATATCAGCTAAAAACGAATTACTTTTATTTTTTGGTCGTTTTTTGAAAATGAAAATAAATACTTTATCGATAATTATATTAAAAATCATTACTCTCATCAGATTCCCAATGTCAAAGATAGCCTTTCTGGTAAATATCAGCTAAAACGGAATTATCTTTTTTTTCGACAATTTTCAGGAATCAGAGGTTATAAAGGCTGAACCCAGCGCAGCTCATTCATTCCACGGAATCCTTCGGAGAGAGAGGTCGCACTGCCTGCAAGCTCTTACCTAACTCTCACCAGAACCCTAACCCAAACCCCTAACCCTTTCCAAACTTTTATTTTGCGCAGCGGGAGCCCTGTGCGTTTTCTTTTTTGCTAATTAAAAAAAATTGAAGATTTTCTAAATTTTATTTGGTGTTTTTCTTTTATTTTTTTTGGGTCCCAAATTTTGTTTGGTGCAGCGGGAGCCCTGGCCATTTTTTTTTGACAAAAAAAAAAAAACAACCCAACACTAAAAATGGAGAGCCTCTTGAGGGAGGAGGCCGAGCGTTTGGCAAGGGAAGGGCGCTCCTTGGCCACGGAGGAAGAGGCCGACCAGGGGATCGGCCTTTTGCCCAGGGCCACCCCAACCACCGTCCCGGAGGAAGAGGCCGACCAGGGGATCGGCCTTTTGCCCAGGGCCACCCCAACCACCGTCCCGAGCCCTGCTTCCTCCTCTGACTCAGAGGTGGTTAACCCGAGGAAGAGGCAACGTACTCTAAGCACCACCTCTGAGTCAGAGGACAATCTTCCTCCTGGCCAACGTGCCCCTTCACCTAAGCCTGACACCAGCCCTGAAGCCAATGACCCAGAGGACAGCCCTAGCCCTAACCTCGAACCTGGGGAAATATCCCCTACCCCGCCTAGGATCCCCAACGTGTGGCATGGTTCCCCTGCCTCCTCTGGGTCCTCTGGGTCATTGGCCTCAATGGAGTATGAGGACTGGGAGAGGTTGTATGGTCCTCACGCAGTCCCTGCTGGGGACAACTCTGACAACACTGACGACTCTGAAAACTGGCCACTAAATCAGTTAGAATTGCGCTACCAGCGTCGGGCCATGGCAGCAGCCTCGGTTCCCCTGCACCCCTCGCCTGGCCCTGTGGAAGGGCCAGGCAGAGGGTCCACCAACGCCACTCCTTCCCCTGCAGCTAATGACTTTGTGGAAGGGCCATTGGCTGCAGGGGACGACCCGGAAAACTGGGACGACGAGCGGCGCAGGGTTCAGGCAATGAGCCTGAGGGAATATGCCCTTTACTTGGAACAGTTCCCGGGAGAATCCGGGGAGGATTTTGATCCGGGGATGATCGAAGAGGTCTGGGTTTATGACGAGGAGGATTTATTAGAAGCTGCGGCTGTCGCAGCTGCCACAGAAGACCGCGGGCCAGCATCCTCCTGTGCAGAGGTAAGAATTGGCTTATTTTCAAGGTGCTACTATGCATTTCCTCGTTCTCACTAACTGATGTTAATGTTACTGATGTTACTTTAGTGAGAAACTTCCTCTGGTCAACAATGCTGTCCTGGCACTGGCTGAACCCACCAACAAAGTTTTCGTGTTTATAGACTTGATGGCAGATGAACATGTGTATTGACTGACTGAAATTGATCTTTTCAGAAGCTGCTTGGACGGGAGCCAAGTATGAGGCCGTGCCCGAGCGGATGTGGTGGTACCCACCAGGACCTCATGGCAACTACGTGCAGCGACCCTCCTCCTCCAACGTGTTCTTTCAGCGTCCGTTCTTCCTCTGGATGCCCAAAAGGGATGTCACCCTTTTCATATTTAGGGCACTGACGTATTGGGACTCGCCATCATTTACAAACACAACACAAGACGCACAGGAATGCACAGTTGGATCTAAATTGAGTGCACACAAATGCGTATATTAACAGATGACACTGTATGTGCGCTAATGTGTACTTTCAGAATTAGCATATATACAATATATAGGGCTCATTCACTCACTCCCAGACCACACACACAACCCGAGACCAATTGGTTGAAGTTATGTTGTACTTGTAAAAGTTATTGAGTCTTCCAGCGCCGTTTATGTTTTATTGCCATGGAGGCGAACGAGCCGATTGTGTCATTGGTTGATTTCACAGAGCCCGGGCAACAGCCCTGTTGCCAAACCCGCCCACAGCCCTGAGTTGAGCCTGGGCTCTGGGGAACCATCCCCTAGCCCTACCATCCCCAATGTGTGGCCTCCTTCCCCTGCCTCCCCTGGGTCCCCTAACTCTGAACCTATGGACTACGAGGAATGGGCGAAGCAACATATTTCAGATTACGACCCAGAGGACGACGTGCCGCTCAATGTGCTGTTCGGGCTTAACTCTGGTCGAGCCAGGGCAGCCACTGTGCCCCTGCCATCAGGGCCAGGCAGTCTTGAGGACTCCAACGACTCAGACAACTGGCCCCTGGCCGAGTATACCGAGCGTCTGGAGCGGCGAGCCAGGGCAGCCAGGGCAGACTCTGTTCCTCTGGTGCCCCCCAGTCCACCAACTGGGTCCCCTAACCCCGAACCCCTGCACCCCTCGCCTGGCCCTGTGGAAGGGCCAGGCAGAGGGTCCACCAACGCCACTCCTTCCCCTGCAGCTAATGACTTTGTGGAAGGGCCATTGGCTGCAGGGGACGACCCGGAAAACTGGGACGACGAGCGGCGCAGGGTTCAGGCACTGAGCCTGAGGCAATTTGCCCTTGAGTTGGAACAGTTCCCGGGAGAATCCGGGGAGGATTCAGATCCGGGGATGGAAGAAGAGGTCTGGATTTATGACGAGGAGGATTTATTAGAAGCTGCGGCTGTCGCAGCTGCCACAGAAGACCGCGGGCCAGCATCCTCCTGTGCAGAGGTAAGAATTGGCTTATTTTCAAGGTGCTACTATGCATTTCCTCGTTCTCACTAACTGATGTTAATGTTACTGATGTTACTTTAGTGAGAAACTTCCTCTGGTCAACAATGCTGTCCTGGCACTGGCTGAACCCACCAACAAAGTTTTCGTGTTTATAGACTTGATGGCAGATGAACATGTGTATTGACTGACAGAAATTGATCTTTTTTTGTTTAGTTTTTTCAGCGACCCTCCTCCTCCAACGTGTTCTTTCAGCGTCCGTTCTTCCTCTGGATGCCCAAAAGGGATGTCACCCTTTTCATATTTAGGGCACTGACGTATTGGGACTCGCCATCATTTACAAACACAACACAAGACGCACAGGAATGCACAGTTGGATCTAAATTGAGTGCACACAAATGCGTATATTAACAGATGACACTGTATGTGCGCTAATGTGTACTTTCAGAATTAGCATATATACAATATATAGGGCTCATTCACTCACTCCCAGACCACACACACAACCCGAGACCAATTGGTTGAAGTTATGTTGTACTTGTAAAAGTTATTGAGTCTTCCAGCGCCGTTTATGTTTTATTGCCATGGAGGCGAACGAGCCGATTGTGTCATTGGTTGATTTAATTGTGATATTTTGTGCCTTGTTTTTCATTTAAATAATACACATACACACATACATACCAGCAAGCAAAATGGGACTGATTGACATTGCCTACTACACACAGAGCCTTAAACCAAGGGACTGCGTTTTCTTCCAACATATGGAGGAACTTGAATAATTGATGTTTAAAAAGAGGACAATTAAGACACAAAGAATATATTTTTGGGTTCAGACCAGATATGAAAGAATTTTGTCATGGTCGTTGTGTTGTTTTAATTAGTTTTTTTTGTTTAGTTTTTTCCTTCTAATTTGTTATGCTCTGGTATGGACTTTTATTACGATTTTTATTTTATTTTGTACCTTTGCAGAATGAATAGCGTTTTTGTGTTGATGACTGTAAGATCATTTTTTGGGGAACTTTTTGTTTTTGCCAGGTTTCACCTCTTGCTCCCTTACTTCATTCCTGGCTAATTTATTCTATAAATAGAATTTAAGCATTGGCTTTATTGCAATGCTTAAATGAATCCATTTAGCAAACAGTCTTACATCCATTTATTCTCTTAATGATTTGACTTTTTTTTCTCTGGCCTTCGCAGGATGCAATTGGCCCTGACGGTCAAGGCGGCTACCAAAATGTGGTGGCTCTAGCCAAGGAGGTCGTGAAGCTGCGGAATAGCCACGTCGTGAGGACCAGTCAGGCGGCGAGGATCGTTGCCCTTTGGCGCAAACTCACTTCTAAAACCAGTCCCACCCCCATGACTTGTAGATGTAATTCTAAAACCAGTCACATCCACATGATTTGGAGATCTAATTCTGGGGGCCGTAGCGTGCTCCCCTGAGAATGGCACCAGGACCGCCCGAGGGCAATCCATGGTACTCTTCCCTTAACATGTCGTGAAGGGCCTGTTGCACCGGTGCAACGAGTTAAGAGTTTCAACTATCAGATCTAAAACCATTAGATCTCAGTTATTAGATCTAAAACCAGTCACATCCACATGATGTGGAGATCTAATTCTAAAACCTGCCCCATCCACATGATTTGTAGATCTAATTCTAAAACCCGTCCCATCCACATGATGTGTAGATCTAATTCTAAAACCAGTCACATCCACATGATTTGGAGATCTAATTCTAAAACCAGTCCCACCCCCATGACTTGTAGATGTAATTCTAAAACCAGTCACATCCACATGATTTGGAGATCTAATTCTGGGGGCCGTAGCGTGCTCCCCTGAGAATGGCACCAGGACCGCCCGAGGGCAATCCATGGTACTCTTCCCTTAACATGTCGTGAAGGGCCTGTTGCACCGGTGCAACGAGTTAAGAGTTTCAACTATCAGATCTAAAACCATTAGATCTCAGTTATTAGATCTAAAACCAGTCACATCCACATGATGTGGAGATCTAATTCTAAAACCTGCCCCATCCACATGATTTGTAGATCTAATTCTAAAACCCGTCCCATCCACATGATGTGTAGATCTAATTCTAAAACCAGTCACATCCACATGATTTGGAGATCTAATTCTAAAACCAGTCCCACCCCCATGACTTGTAGATGTAATTCTAAAACCAGTCACATCCACATGATTTGGAGATCTAATTCTGGGGGCCGTAGCGTGCTCCCCTGAGAATGGCACCAGGACCGCCCGAGGGCAATCCATGGTACTCTTCCCTTAACATGTCGTGAAGGGCCTGTTGCACCGGTGCAACGAGTTAAGAGTTTCAACTATCAGATCTAAAACCATTAGATCTCAGTTATTAGATCTAAAACCAGTCACTTCCACATGATGTGGAGATCTAATTCTAAAACCTGTCCCATCCACATGATTTGTAGATCTAATTCTAAAACCCGTCCCATCCACATGATGTGTAGATCTAATTCTAAAACCAGTCACATCCACATGATTTGGAGATCTAATTCTAAAACCAGTCCCACCCCCATGACTTGTAGATGTAATTCTAAAACCAGTCACATCCACATGATTTGGAGATCTAATTCTGGGGGCCGTAGCGTGCTCCCCTGAGAATGGCACCAGGACCGCCCGAGGGCAATCCATGGTACTCTTCCCTTAACATGTCGTGAAGGGCCTGTTGCACCGGTGCAACGAGTTAAGAGTTTCAACTATCAGATCTAAAACCATTAGATCTCAGTTATTAGATCTAAAACCAGTCACTTCCACATGATGTGGAGATCTAATTCTAAAACCTGCCCCATCCACATGATTTGTAGATCTAATTCTAAAACCCGTCCCATCCACATGATGTGTAGATCTAATTCTAAAACCAGTCACATCCACATGATTTGGAGATCTAATTCTAAAACCAGTCCCACCCCCATGACTTGTAGATGTAATTCTAAAACCAGTCACATCCACATGATTTGGAGATCTAATTCTGGGGGCCGTAGCGTGCTCCCCTGAGAATGGCACCAGGACCGCCCGAGGGCAATCCATGGTACTCTTCCCTTAACATGTCGTGAAGGGCCTGTTGCACCGGTGCAACGAGTTAAGAGTTTCAACTATCAGATCTAAAACCATTAGATCTCAGTTATTAGATCTAAAACCAGTCACTTCCACATGATGTGGAGATCTAATTCTAAAACCTGTCCCATCCACATGATTTGTAGATCTAATTCTAAAACCCGTCCCATCCACATGATGTGTAGATCTAATTCTAAAACCAGTCACATCCACATGATTTGGAGATCTAATTCTAAAACCAGTCCCACCCCCATGACTTGTAGATGTAATTCTAAAACCAGTCACATCCACATGATTTGGAGATCTAATTCTGGGGGCCGTAGCGTGCTCCCCTGAGAATGGCACCAGGACCGCCCGAGGGCAATCCATGGTACTCTTCCCTTAACATGTCGTGAAGGGCCTGTTGCACCGGTGCAACGAGTTAAGAGTTTCAACTATCAGATCTAAAACCATTAGATCTCAGTTATTAGATCTAAAACCAGTCACTTCCACATGATGTGGAGATCTAATTCTAAAACCTGTCCCATCCACATGATTTGTAGATCTAATTCTAAAACCCGTCCCATCCACATGATGTGTAGATCTAATTCTAAAACCAGTCACATCCACATGATTTGGAGATCTAATTCTAAAACCAGTCCCACCCCCATGACTTGTAGATGTAATTCTAAAACCAGTCACATCCACATGATTTGGAGATCTAATTCTGGGGGCCGTAGCGTGCTCCCCTGAGAATGGCACCAGGACCGCCCGAGGGCAATCCATGGTACTCTTCCCTTAACATGTCGTGAAGGGCCTGTTGCACCGGTGCAACGAGTTAAGAGTTTCAACTATCAGATCTAAAACCATTAGATCTCAGTTATTAGATCTAAAACCAGTCACTTCCACATGATGTGGAGATCTAATTCTAAAACCTGTCCCATCCACATGATTTGTAGATCTAATTCTAAAACCCGTCCCATCCACATGATGTGTAGATCTAATTCTAAAACCAGTCACATCCACATGATTTGGAGATCTAATTCTAAAACCAGTCCCACCCCCATGACTTGTAGATGTAATTCTAAAACCAGTCACATCCACATGATTTGGAGATCTAATTCTGGGGGCCGTAGCGTGCTCCCCTGAGAATGGCACCAGGACCGCCCGAGGGCAATCAGTTATTAGATCTAAAACCAGTCACTTCCACATGATGTGGAGATCTAATTCTAAAACCTGTCCCATCCACATGATTTGTAGATCTAATTCTAAAACCCGTCCCATGGATTCTAAAACCTGTCCCATCCACATGATTTGTAGATCTAATTCTAAAACCCGTCCCATCCACATGATGTGTAGATCTAATTCTAAAACCAGTCACATCCACATGATTTGGAGATCTAATTCTAAAACCAGTCCCACCCCCATGACTTGTAGATGTAATTCTAAAACCAGTCACATCCACATGATTTGGAGATCTAATTCTGAGGGCCGTAGCGTGCTCCCCTGAGAATGGCACCAGGACCGCCCGAGGGCAATCCATGGTACTCTTCCCTTAACATGTCGTGAAGGGCCTGTTGCACCGGTGCAACGAGTTAAGAGTTTCAACTATCAGATCTAAAACCATTAGATCTCAGTTATTAGATCTAAAACCAGTCACTTCCACATGATGTGGAGATCTAATTCTAAAACCTGTCCCATCCACATGATTTGTAGATCTAATTCTAAAACCCGTCCCATCCACATGATGTGTAGATCTAATTCTAAAACCAGTCACATCCACATGATTTGGAGATCTAATTCTAAAACCAGTCCCACCCCCATGACTTGTAGATGTAATTCTAAAACCAGTCACATCCACATGATTTGGAGATCTAATTCTGGGGGCCGTAGCGTGCTCCCCTGAGAATGGCACCAGGACCGCCCGAGGGCAATCCATGGTACTCTTCCCTTAACATGTCGTGAAGGGCCTGTTGCACCGGTGCAACGAGTTAAGAGTTTCAACTATCAGATCTAAAACCATTAGATCTCAGTTATTAGATCTAAAACCAGTCACTTCCACATGATGTGGAGATCTAATTCTAAAACCTGTCCCATCCACATGATTTGTAGATCTAATTCTAAAACCCGTCCCATCCACATGATGTGTAGATCTAATTCTAAAACCAGTCACATCCACATGATTTGGAGATCTAATTCTAAAACCAGTCCCACCCCCATGACTTGTAGATGTAATTCTAAAACCAGTCACATCCACATGATTTGGAGATCTAATTCTGGGGGCCGTAGCGTGCTCCCCTGAGAATGGCACCAGGACCGCCCGAGGGCAATCCATGGTACTCTTCCCTTAACATGTCGTGAAGGGCCTGTTGCACCGGTGCAACGAGTTAAGAGTTTCAACTATCAGATCTAAAACCATTAGATCTCAGTTATTAGATCTAAAACCAGTCACTTCCACATGATGTGGAGATCTAATTCTAAAACCTGTCCCATCCACATGATTTGTAGATCTAATTCTAAAACCCGTCCCATCCACATGATGTGTAGATCTAATTCTAAAACCAGTCACATCCACATGATTTGGAGATCTAATTCTAAAACCAGTCCCACCCCCATGACTTGTAGATGTAATTCTAAAACCAGTCACATCCACATGATTTGGAGATCTAATTCTGGGGGCCGTAGCGTGCTCCCCTGAGAATGGCACCAGGACCGCCCGAGGGCAATCAGTTATTAGATCTAAAACCAGTCACTTCCACATGATGTGGAGATCTAATTCTAAAACCTGTCCCATCCACATGATTTGTAGATCTAATTCTAAAACCCGTCCCATGGATTCTAAAACCTGTCCCATCCACATGATTTGTAGATCTAATTCTAAAACCCGTCCCATCCACATGATGTGTAGATCTAATTCTAAAACCAGTCACATCCACATGATTTGGAGATCTAATTCTAAAACCAGTCCCACCCCCATGACTTGTAGATGTAATTCTAAAACCAGTCACATCCACATGATTTGGAGATCTAATTCTGGGGGCCGTAGCGTGCTCCCCTGAGAATGGCACCAGGACCGCCCGAGGGCAATCCATGGTACTCTTCCCTTAACATGTCGTGAAGGGCCTGTTGCACCGGTGCAACGAGTTAAGAGTTTCAACTATCAGATCTAAAACCATTAGATCTCAGTTATTAGATCTAAAACCAGTCACTTCCACATGATGTGGAGATCTAATTCTAAAACCTGTCCCATCCACATGATTTGTAGATCTAATTCTAAAACCCGTCCCATCCACATGATGTGTAGATCTAATTCTAAAACCAGTCACATCCACATGATTTGGAGATCTAATTCTAAAACCAGTCCCACCCCCATGACTTGTAGATGTAATTCTAAAACCAGTCACATCCACATGATTTGGAGATCTAATTCTGGGGGCCGTAGCGTGCTCCCCTGAGAATGGCACCAGGACCGCCCGAGGGCAATCCATGGTACTCTTCCCTTAACATGTCGTGAAGGGCCTGTTGCACCGGTGCAACGAGTTAAGAGTTTCAACTATCAGATCTAAAACCATTAGATCTCAGTTATTAGATCTAAAACCAGTCACTTCCACATGATGTGGAGATCTAATTCTAAAACCTGTCCCATCCACATGATTTGTAGATCTAATTCTAAAACCCGTCCCATCCACATGATGTGTAGATCTAATTCTAAAACCAGTCACATCCACATGATTTGGAGATCTAATTCTAAAACCAGTCCCACCCCCATGACTTGTAGATGTAATTCTAAAACCAGTCACATCCACATGATTTGGAGATCTAATTCTGGGGGCCGTAGCGTGCTCCCCTGAGAATGGCACCAGGACCGCCCGAGGGCAATCAGTTATTAGATCTAAAACCAGTCACTTCCACATGATGTGGAGATCTAATTCTAAAACCTGTCCCATCCACATGATTTGTAGATCTAATTCTAAAACCCGTCCCATGGATTCTAAAACCTGTCCCATCCACATGATTTGTAGATCTAATTCTAAAACCCGTCCCATCCACATGATGTGTAGATCTAATTCTAAAACCAGTCACATCCACATGATTTGGAGATCTAATTCTAAAACCAGTCCCACCCCCATGACTTGTAGATGTAATTCTAAAACCAGTCACATCCACATGATTTGGAGATCTAATTCTGGGGGCCGTAGCGTGCTCCCCTGAGAATGGCACCAGGACCGCCCGAGGGCAATCCATGGTACTCTTCCCTTAACATGTCGTGAAGGGCCTGTTGCACCGGTGCAACGAGTTAAGAGTTTCAACTATCAGATCTAAAACCATTAGATCTCAGTTATTAGATCTAAAACCAGTCACATCCACATGATGTGGAGATCTAATTCTAAAACCTGCCCCATCCACATGATTTGTAGATCTAATTCTAAAACCCGTCCCATCCACATGATGTGTAGATCTAATTCTAAAACCAGTCACATCCACATGATTTGGAGATCTAATTCTAAAACCAGTCCCACCCCCATGACTTGTAGATGTAATTCTAAAACCAGTCACATCCACATGATTTGGAGATCTAATTCTGGGGGCCGTAGCGTGCTCCCCTGAGAATGGCACCAGGACCGCCCGAGGGCAATCCATGGTACTCTTCCCTTAACATGTCGTGAAGGGCCTGTTGCACCGGTGCAACGAGTTAAGAGTTTCAACTATCAGATCTAAAACCATTAGATCTCAGTTATTAGATCTAAAACCAGTCACATCCACATGATGTGGAGATCTAATTCTAAAACCTGCCCCATCCACATGATTTGTAGATCTAATTCTAAAACCCGTCCCATCCACATGATGTGTAGATCTAATTCTAAAACCAGTCACATCCACATGATTTGGAGATCTAATTCTAAAACCAGTCCCACCCCCATGACTTGTAGATGTAATTCTAAAACCAGTCACATCCACATGATTTGGAGATCTAATTCTGGGGGCCGTAGCGTGCTCCCCTGAGAATGGCACCAGGACCGCCCGAGGGCAATCCATGGTACTCTTCCCTTAACATGTCGTGAAGGGCCTGTTGCACCGGTGCAACGAGTTAAGAGTTTCAACTATCAGATCTAAAACCATTAGATCTCAGTTATTAGATCTAAAACCAGTCACTTCCACATGATGTGGAGATCTAATTCTAAAACCTGTCCCATCCACATGATTTGTAGATCTAATTCTAAAACCCGTCCCATCCACATGATGTGTAGATCTAATTCTAAAACCAGTCACATCCACATGATTTGGAGATCTAATTCTAAAACCAGTCCCACCCCCATGACTTGTAGATGTAATTCTAAAACCAGTCACATCCACATGATTTGGAGATCTAATTCTGGGGGCCGTAGCGTGCTCCCCTGAGAATGGCACCAGGACCGCCCGAGGGCAATCCATGGTACTCTTCCCTTAACATGTCGTGAAGGGCCTGTTGCACCGGTGCAACGAGTTAAGAGTTTCAACTATCAGATCTAAAACCATTAGATCTCAGTTATTAGATCTAAAACCAGTCACTTCCACATGATGTGGAGATCTAATTCTAAAACCTGTCCCATCCACATGATTTGTAGATCTAATTCTAAAACCCGTCCCATCCACATGATGTGTAGATCTAATTCTAAAACCAGTCACATCCACATGATTTGGAGATCTAATTCTAAAACCAGTCCCACCCCCATGACTTGTAGATGTAATTCTAAAACCAGTCACATCCACATGATTTGGAGATCTAATTCTGGGGGCCGTAGCGTGCTCCCCTGAGAATGGCACCAGGACCGCCCGAGGGCAATCCATGGTACTCTTCCCTTAACATGTCGTGAAGGGCCTGTTGCACCGGTGCAACGAGTTAAGAGTTTCAACTATCAGATCTAAAACCATTAGATCTCAGTTATTAGATCTAAAACCAGTCACTTCCACATGATGTGGAGATCTAATTCTAAAACCTGTCCCATCCACATGATTTGTAGATCTAATTCTAAAACCCGTCCCATCCACATGATGTGTAGATCTAATTCTAAAACCAGTCACATCCACATGATTTGGAGATCTAATTCTAAAACCAGTCCCACCCCCATGACTTGTAGATGTAATTCTAAAACCAGTCACATCCACATGATTTGGAGATCTAATTCTGGGGGCCGTAGCGTGCTCCCCTGAGAATGGCACCAGGACCGCCCGAGGGCAATCCATGGTACTCTTCCCTTAACATGTCGTGAAGGGCCTGTTGCACCGGTGCAACGAGTTAAGAGTTTCAACTATCAGATCTAAAACCATTAGATCTCAGTTATTAGATCTAAAACCAGTCACTTCCACATGATGTGGAGATCTAATTCTAAAACCTGTCCCATCCACATGATTTGTAGATCTAATTCTAAAACCCGTCCCATCCACATGATGTGTAGATCTAATTCTAAAACCAGTCACATCCACATGATTTGGAGATCTAATTCTAAAACCAGTCCCACCCCCATGACTTGTAGATGTAATTCTAAAACCAGTCACATCCACATGATTTGGAGATCTAATTCTGGGGGCCGTAGCGTGCTCCCCTGAGAATGGCACCAGGACCGCCCGAGGGCAATCCATGGTACTCTTCCCTTAACATGTCGTGAAGGGCCTGTTGCACCGGTGCAACGAGTTAAGAGTTTCAACTATCAGATCTAAAACCATTAGATCTCAGTTATTAGATCTAAAACCAGTCACTTCCACATGATGTGGAGATCTCATTCTAAAACCTGTCCCATCCACATGATTTGTAGATCTAATTCTAAAACCCGTCCCATCCACATGATGTGTAGATCTAATTCTAAAACCAGTCACATCCACATGATT
Source organism: Nannobrachium achirus (assembly GCF_963921795.1). Taxonomy (NCBI): domain Eukaryota; kingdom Metazoa; phylum Chordata; class Actinopteri; order Myctophiformes; family Myctophidae; genus Nannobrachium; species Nannobrachium achirus. The sequence goes on from NW_027665130.1 coordinate 127,466, forward strand.
TGGAGATCTAATTCTAAAACCAGTCCCACCCCCATGACTTGTAGATGTAATTCTTAAACCAGTCACATCCACATGATTTGGAGATCTAATTCTGGGGGCCGTAGCGTGCTCCCCTGAGAATGGCACCAGGACCGCCCGAGGGCAATCCATGGTACTCTTCCCTTAACATGTCGTGAAGGGCCTGTTGCACCGGTGCAACGAGTTAAGAGTTTCAACTATCAGATCTAAAACCATTAGATCTCAGTTATTAGATCTAAAACCAGTCACTTCCACATGATGTGGAGATCTAATTCTAAAACCTGTCCCATCCACATGATTTGTAGATCTAATTCTAAAACCCGTCCCATCCACATGATGTGTAGATCTAATTCTAAAACCAGTCACATCCACATGATTTGGAGATCTAATTCTAAAACCAGTCCCACCCCCATGACTTGTAGATGTAATTCTAAAACCAGTCACATCCACATGATTTGGAGATCTAATTCTGGGGGCCGTAGCGTGCTCCCCTGAGAATGGCACCAGGACCGCCCGAGGGCAATCCATGGTACTCTTCCCTTAACCTTGGTGGAGGGTTGTATGGAGGTTGTATGGAGGTTGTAGGAGGGTTGTATGGAGGTTGGTGGAGGGTTGTATGGAGGTTGGTGGAGGGTTGTATGGAGGGAGGTTGGTGGAGGGTTGTATGGAGGTTGGTGGAGGGTTGTATGGAGGTTGGTGGAGGGTTGTATGGAGGTGGTATGGAGGTTGTAGGAGGGTTGTATGGAGGTTGGTGGAGGGTTGTATGGAGGTTGTATGGAGGTTGGTGGAGGGTTGTATGGAGGTTGGTGGAGGGCTGTATGGAGGGTTGTATGGGAGGTTGGTGGAGGGTTGTATGGAGGTTGGTGGAGGGTTGTATGGAGGTTGGTGGAGGGTTGTATGGAGGTTGTATGGAGGTTGGTGGAGGGTTGTATGGAGGTTGGTGGAGGGTTGTATGGAGGTTGTAGGGGGGTTGTATGGAGGTTGGTGGAGGGTTGTATGGAGGTTGGTGGAGGGTTGTATGGAGGTTGGTGGAGGGTTGTATGGAGGTTGTATGGAGGTTGGTGGAGGGTTGTATGGAGGTTGGTGGAGGGTTGTATGGAGGTTGGTGGAGGGTTGTATGGAGGTTGTATGGAGGTTGGTGGAGGGTTGTATGGAGGTTGGTGGAGGGTTGTATGGAGGTTGGTGGAGGGTTGTATGGAGGTTGGTGGAGGGTTGTATGGAGGTTGTATGGAGGTTGGTGGAGGGTTGTATGGAGGTTGGTGGAGGGTTGTATGGAGGTTGGTGGAGGGTTGTATGGAGGTTGGTGGAGGGTTGTATGGAGGTTGGTGGAGGGTTGTATGGAGGTTGTAGGGGGGTTGTATGGAGGTTGGTGGAGGGTTGTATGGAGGTTGGTGGAGGGTTGTATGGAGGTTGGTGGAGGGTTGTATGGAGGTTGTATGGAGGTTGGTGGAGGGTTGTATGGAGGTTGGTGGAGGGTTGTATGGAGGTTGGTGGAGGGTTGTATGGAGGTTGTATGGAGGTTGGTGGAGGGTTGTATGGAGGTTGGTGGAGGGTTGTATGGAGGTTGTATGGAGGTTGGTGGAGGGTTGTATGGAGGTTGGTGGAGGGTTGTATGGAGGTTGGTGGAGGGTTGTATGGAGGTTGTATGGAGGTTGGTGGAGGGTTGTATGGAGGTTGGTGGAGGGTTGTATGGAGGTTGGTGGAGGGTTGTATGGAGGTTGGTGGAGGGTTGTATGGAGGTTGTAGGGGGGGTTGTATGGAGGTTGGTGGAGGGTTGTATGGAGGTTGGTGGAGGGTTGTATGGAGGTTGTATGGAGGTTGGTGGAGGGTTGTATGGAGGTTGGTGGAGGGTTGTATGGAGGTTGGTGGAGGGTTGTATGGAGGTTGTATGGAGGTTGGTGGAGGGTTGTATGGAGGTTGGTGGAGGGTTGTATGGAGGTTGGTGGAGGGTTGTATGGAGGTTGGTGGAGGGTTGTATGGAGGTTGTATGGAGGTTGGTGGAGGGTTGTATGGAGGTTGGTGGAGGGTTGTATGGAGGTTGGTGGAGGGTTGTATGGAGGTTGTATGGAGGTTGGTGGAGGGTTGTATGGAGGTTGTAGGAGGGTTGCATGGAGGTTGGTGGAGGGTTGTATGGAGGTTGGCGGAGGGTTGTATGGAGGTTGTAGGAGGGTTGTATGGAGGTTGGTGGAGGGTTGTATGGAGGTTGTAGGAGGGTTGTATGGAGGTTGGTGGAGGGTTGTATGGGGGTTGTATGGAGGTTGTAGGAGAGTTGATGTATGTGCCTCCCACATGTCCCTAGGACACACAGTTCCTGAGATAGGGAGCCACTTCCTGTTTGGTGAAGGGCACTTCCTGTTTGCACCAATTAAGGTTAAGGACTCTCAAACATGCCATATCACGCCTCACACATGTCTCTAGGACACACGGTTCCTGAGATAGGGAGCCACTTCCTGTTTGGTGAAGGGCACTTCCTGTTTGCACCAATTAAGGTTAAGGACTCTCAAACATGCCATATGACGCCTCACACATGTCTCTAGGACACACGGTTCCTGAGATAAGGAGCCTTCCTGCAGTTGGCCACCAGGGGGCGTGACTATCTTTTCCAAAAAGTGACTCGCCAAAACCAGTTAGGAGCATGTTTCAGATGATTTGGAGTTGAATGGTAATGCTTTGTAGTGACACTTTTTCGGTTCCCAAAGGTCTGGACTTAGGAGATTTCACAAAGTGTCAAAATCTGGAAAAAATATATATACAGCGCCCCCTGGTGGGACACTGTGGGGCTCGGACGGAAAACAGAGGTATGGAAAGGATGCACAAGAAGTTGAACCTTACAGACAACCCTGTCTAGGGGCTGGAAACCTTTCCTGTCCGGACTTATGTTCCGAAGAGTGAGGAGAAACCTGAAAAAGTGCTGAAAAGGCTGTTAAAAACGCAAAAAACTGCTTTTTTCAACTTCAACTGCCTTTAAATCTGTATCGGAAAGTCAAACAGCATCCATTCAAGGTTTGGAGATAACTATAGGCTCTTTGCTGTCCAGGACATACTTTAGTTTTCCCAAAGAGCCAGCGCTGTGTCCACACGGTGGCGCTATACATTTTTTTTTTACGATTTCCAGGCCTAATTGACTGACTTTTCCAAAAAGTGACTCCCAAAAAACAGTTAGGAGCATGTTTCAGACAATTTGGAGTTGAATAGTAATGATATGTAATCACATTTTTTTGGGTCCCTAAGGTCTGGACTTACAAGATTTCACAAAGTATCGTGGCTGACTTTTCCGAAAAATGACTCCAAAAGACCAGTTAGGAGCGTGTTTCAGACAATTTGGAGTTAAATGGTAATAATATGTAATCACATTTTTTTGGGTCCCTAAGGTCTGGACTTAGAACATTTCAGTGTGAAAACGTCGAAAAACAGCGTTTTTTAAAACATTCTGGGTCACTGAAGAGTCCCCGAACACAATTGGGGGTCACGGGTGGTCTCATTTTGAAGCTGAAAGGGTCTAGTTTACTCATAGCCTACATTGGTCCCATGGCGCCCCCTATTGTGGGAGATAACGGGCCGGAAGTGAGGAGACGTCAAGAATCACGGTTGGAATAAATTTGGTGCTTTCTGGGCTCTATATCCAATTCCCTATGTTTGTTCAACAAGTTGTTAACACCTTCTGAAAGCTCTTGGTAAGCTGAATTTTCTGATTTACAGCTCTTATTTTTACGATTTTTCTATGATTTTCTATGATTTTTTGAATCATTTAAAAATCGCTATTTTTGACATTTTTCCACCCTATCTTTGGACCCTTCAACTCAGTCAATTGTGAATAACTCTGGATAGAAATGCCTGTCAGCCCCCAAACAGCATTCAGAGTAAAGTTCAACTTCTTGTGCATCCATTCCATACCTTGGTTAGGCTCAGGGACTCATGCTGTGGCCACTAGAGGCTGGTATATTTAAAAATGTTTGACCGATTTCGGGGTTGAACTTTTTCCTGGATTTTTGATCCGCCCCCATTTGAATTCTGCCAGGGTAGGTGGCACAGGATTTTGCCTCCCCCCTAAATCGAGTGCGTAGATCACGAATATGCAGGTCTTTTTTGATTTTGACAACAAGGTGGCGCTCTAGAGCCATATTTTCAGATACGAGTTTATTTTTTATTTTTTTAGAGTTTTTTTAACAACCTCTACCCCCCTAAATCATAAATGCCAATCACGAATATGCAGGTTTCGTTTGATTTCGACAAAAGGTGGCGCTATAAATGAATATTTTCTGAATTATTTTTTTTTCATTATTTTTTTTTTTTTTTTTTTTACAACTTCTCCCCCCTATTTCAACCACGTAGAGTCGAATGGTGCAGGTCTTGACTCTCTACAACCCCTAGAAAGACCATTTTCATGTCAAAAAAGGCATTTCAAAAGGGTTAAAAGTCACGAGACATTTTTTTATGGATTCAGCGCCCTCAAAAACATATAGATTCATTGACATTAAAACAAAATCTATTTTCCTAATTTTACAGTTGATTTTAAGGCGTTTTTTTCGGTCCAAAAACACGTTTTATATGATTATTCTGCAACCGTTTGAAATTTTATAAAAGTTTCACCTCAGAGGTGCTCAAGCGGTCCCCACCAAGACTCGAAAATAGTTACTTCCGGTTTTTTGCTTCCCCTTTGCTCAAATCACTATTTGGGAGCTAAAAATGCCTTTTTTTCGAAGGTTCGGAGTATCTTAGAGTCACAAGACATTTTTTTTTGGATTCAGCGCCCTCAAAAACATAATTATTTCAAGTCATCGGAACAGAATATATTTTCCTAATTTTATGATTGATTTTAAAGTTCTCTCGGTCGCCGAAATTCGGTTTATGATTGATTTCTACGTGACCGTTCGATTTTTTCGGATGAAACACCTCACAGGTGCTGTTGGGGTCCAACTTTACGTAACTAATGGTGTAGTTTCATTCCCTTTGTTCCCATTCGCTCAGACCGGCTTAGATGTTCTTGCTACTGACCTAAAAAAAAAAAGTTCTCAAAAAGCTCCAGGATTTTTCCTACCCCCCATAAATCGAAGGCGCTGATCACGAATATGCAAGTTTCGTTTGATTTCAACAACAGGAAGTGCCGGAAACAGTGATTTTTGTTTAAAAAAATGTAAAAAAATATAAAAAAAGGCCTTTAAAAAGAGTTAGAAGTCACGGGACATTTTTTTATGGATGCAGCGCCCTCAAAAACATATAGATTCATTGTCATTGATGGAAAACATATTTTCCTATTTTTTGATTTAAACAAAAGGTATTGCCGGAAACAGTGATTTTTGTTTAAAAAGATGTAAAAAAATATTTTATATTATTTTTTATATTAAATCCCCTATTTCGACCACGCCAAGTCGAATGGTGCAGGTCCCAACTCTCTACAACCCCTAAAAAGACCATTTTCTGGTCTAAAAAGGCCTTTACAAAGGGTTAAAAGTCGCGGAACATTTTTTTATGGATTCAGCGCCCTCAAAAACATATAGATTCATTGTCATTGATGCAAAAAATATTTTCCTATTATTTGATTTCAACAACAAGTAAGTGCCGAAAACAGCGATTTTGGTCTAAAAAATTGTAAAAAAATATTTTATATTATTTTTCATTACAAATCAACTATGTCGACCATTTTGAGTCGAATGGTGCAGGTCTCAACTCTCTACAACCCCTATTTCATTGATTTTTATACTAAAAAAGGCCTTTAAAAAGGGTTTGAAGTCACGGCACATTTTTTTTTGGATTCAGCACCCTCAAAAACATATAAAAAATATTTTATTGATGCAAATTTTTTTTTCCTAATTTTACAGTTGATTTTAAGGCGTATTTTTCGGTATAAACACGTTTTATGTGCTAATTCTGCAACCGTTTGAGATTTTATAAAACTTTCACTTCAGAGGTGCTCAATAGGTCCCCCCCAAGGATCGATTTGTGTTACTTCCGGTTTCCTACTTCCTGTTTGCTCAAATCACTATTTGGGGACTATTTGGGGGCTAAAAAGACCCTTTTTTCGGGGTTTTCGAGTCTCCTCAACTCACACGTGTTCCGGGAACGTGTCCCGACGGAACGCTATGTTTGGTGCCGTTCTTTTCGTTCATATTCGCTCAGACCAGCTTAGTTGAGCGTTAGCATAACAAAACACGCTAATCTACATATTCCTCTGCAACCGCTTGACCTTTTCTCGATCTAACAACTCAGGCGGTGTCCGGGAGGGCGTGCCGACGTATTCAATGGGTTAGCCGGGTTCTGATTCGCCCTTTCGGTACCAAGCCACGATGTAAACAAACGGAGCTAAGCTAACACTCAAATCAAGGTTTACAGCCAAAATTAAGTGCTTTATCACTAATTATATCAAAAATCCTTACTTTCATCAGATGCCCCATGATTCAAAGTGTATGTGTGGTAAATATCAGCTAAAAACGAATTACTTTTATTTTTTGGTCGTTTTTTGAAAATGAAAATAAATACTTTATCGATAATTATATTAAAAATCATTACTCTCATCAGATTCCCAATGTCAAAGATAGCCTTTCTGGTAAATATCAGCTAAAACGGAATTATCTTTTTTTTCGACAATTTTCAGGAATCAGAGGTTATAAAGGCTGAACCCAGCGCAGCTCATTCATTCCACGGAATCCTTCGGAGAGAGAGGTCGCACTGCCTGCAAGCTCTTACCTAACTCTCACCAGAACCCTAACCCAAACCCCTAACCCTTTCCAAACTTTTATTTTGCGCAGCGGGAGCCCTGTGCGTTTTCTTTTTTGCTAATTAAAAAAAATTGAAGATTTTCTAAATTTTATTTGGTGTTTTTCTTTTATTTTTTTTGGGTCCCAAATTTTGTTTGGTGCAGCGGGAGCCCTGGCCATTTTTTTTTGACAAAAAAAAAAAAACAACCCAACACTAAAAATGGAGAGCCTCTTGAGGGAGGAGGCCGAGCGTTTGGCAAGGGAAGGGCGCTCCTTGGCCACGGAGGAAGAGGCCGACCAGGGGATCGGCCTTTTGCCCAGGGCCACCCCAACCACCGTCCCGGAGGAAGAGGCCGACCAGGGGATCGGCCTTTTGCCCAGGGCCACCCCAACCACCGTCCCGAGCCCTGCTTCCTCCTCTGACTCAGAGGTGGTTAACCCGAGGAAGAGGCAACGTACTCTAAGCACCACCTCTGAGTCAGAGGACAATCTTCCTCCTGGCCAACGTGCCCCTTCACCTAAGCCTGACACCAGCCCTGAAGCCAATGACCCAGAGGACAGCCCTAGCCCTAACCTCGAACCTGGGGAAATATCCCCTACCCCGCCTAGGATCCCCAACGTGTGGCATGGTTCCCCTGCCTCCTCTGGGTCCTCTGGGTCATTGGCCTCAATGGAGTATGAGGACTGGGAGAGGTTGTATGGTCCTCACGCAGTCCCTGCTGGGGACAACTCTGACAACACTGACGACTCTGAAAACTGGCCACTAAATCAGTTAGAATTGCGCTACCAGCGTCGGGCCATGGCAGCAGCCTCGGTTCCCCTGCACCCCTCGCCTGGCCCTGTGGAAGGGCCAGGCAGAGGGTCCACCAACGCCACTCCTTCCCCTGCAGCTAATGACTTTGTGGAAGGGCCATTGGCTGCAGGGGACGACCCGGAAAACTGGGACGACGAGCGGCGCAGGGTTCAGGCAATGAGCCTGAGGGAATATGCCCTTTACTTGGAACAGTTCCCGGGAGAATCCGGGGAGGATTCTGATCCGGGGATGATCGAAGAGGTCTGGGTTTATGACGAGGAGGATTTATTAGAAGCTGCGGCTGTCGCAGCTGCCACAGAAGACCGCGGGCCAGCATCCTCCTGTGCAGAGGTAAGAATTGGCTTATTTTCAAGGTGCTACTATGCATTTCCTCGTTCTCACTAACTGATGTTAATGTTACTGATGTTACTTTAGTGAGAAACTTCCTCTGGTCAACAATGCTGTCCTGGCACTGGCTGAACCCACCAACAAAGTTTTCGTGTTTATAGACTTGATGGCAGATGAACATGTGTATTGACTGACTGAAATTGATCTTTTCAGAAGCTGCTTGGACGGGAGCCAAGTATGAGGCCGTGCCCGAGCGGATGTGGTGGTACCCACCAGGACCTCATGGCAACTACGTGCAGCGACCCTCCTCCTCCAACGTGTTCTTTCAGCGTCCGTTCTTCCTCTGGATGCCCAAAAGGGATGTCACCCTTTTCATATTTAGGGCACTGACGTATTGGGACTCGCCATCATTTACAAACACAACACAAGACGCACAGGAATGCACAGTTGGATCTAAATTGAGTGCACACAAATGCGTATATTAACAGATGACACTGTATGTGCGCTAATGTGTACTTTCAGAATTAGCATATATACAATATATAGGGCTCATTCACTCACTCCCAGACCACACACACAACCCGAGACCAATTGGTTGAAGTTATGTTGTACTTGTAAAAGTTATTGAGTCTTCCAGCGCCGTTTATGTTTTATTGCCATGGAGGCGAACGAGCCGATTGTGTCATTGGTTGATTTCACAGAGCCCGGGCAACAGCCCTGTTGCCAAACCCGCCCACAGCCCTGAGTTGAGCCTGGGCTCTGGGGAACCATCCCCTAGCCCTACCATCCCCAATGTGTGGCCTCCTTCCCCTGCCTCCCCTGGGTCCCCTAACTCTGAACCTATGGACTACGAGGAATGGGCGAAGCAACATATTTCAGATTACGACCCAGAGGACGACGTGCCGCTCAATGTGCTGTTCGGGCTTAACTCTGGTCGAGCCAGGGCAGCCACTGTGCCCCTGCCATCAGGGCCAGGCAGTCTTGAGGACTCCAACGACTCAGACAACTGGCCCCTGGCCGAGTATACCGAGCGTCTGGAGCGGCGAGCCAGGGCAGCCAGGGCAGACTCTGTTCCTCTGGTGCCCCCCAGTCCACCAACTGGGTCCCCTAACCCCGAACCCCTGCACCCCTCGCCTGGCCCTGTGGAAGGGCCAGGCAGAGGGTCCACCAACGCCACTCCTTCCCCTGCAGCTAATGACTTTGTGGAAGGGCCATTGGCTGCAGGGGACGACCCGGAAAACTGGGACGACGAGCGGCGCAGGGTTCAGGCACTGAGCCTGAGGCAATTTGCCCTTGAGTTGGAACAGTTCCCGGGAGAATCCGGGGAGGATTCAGATCCGGGGATGGAAGAAGAGGTCTGGATTTATGACGAGGAGGATTTATTAGAAGCTGCGGCTGTCGCAGCTGCCACAGAAGACCGCGGGCCAGCATCCTCCTGTGCAGAGGTAAGAATTGGCTTATTTTCAAGGTGCTACTATGCATTTCCTCGTTCTCACTAACTGATGTTAATGTTACTGATGTTACTTTAGTGAGAAACTTCCTCTGGTCAACAATGCTGTCCTGGCACTGGCTGAACCCACCAACAAAGTTTTCGTGTTTATAGACTTGATGGCAGATGAACATGTGTATTGACTGACAGAAATTGATCTTTTTTTGTTTAGTTTTTTCAGCGACCCTCCTCCTCCAACGTGTTCTTTCAGCGTCCGTTCTTCCTCTGGATGCCCAAAAGGGATGTCACCCTTTTCATATTTAGGGCACTGACGTATTGGGACTCGCCATCATTTACAAACACAACACAAGACGCACAGGAATGCACAGTTGGATCTAAATTGAGTGCACACAAATGCGTATATTAACAGATGACACTGTATGTGCGCTAATGTGTACTTTCAGAATTAGCATATATACAATATATAGGGCTCATTCACTCACTCCCAGACCACACACACAACCCGAGACCAATTGGTTGAAGTTATGTTGTACTTGTAAAAGTTATTGAGTCTTCCAGCGCCGTTTATGTTTTATTGCCATGGAGGCGAACGAGCCGATTGTGTCATTGGTTGATTTAATTGTGATATTTTGTGCCTTGTTTTTCATTTAAATAATACACATACACACATACATACCAGCAAGCAAAATGGGACTGATTGACATTGCCTACTACACACAGAGCCTTAAACCAAGGGACTGCGTTTTCTTCCAACATATGGAGGAACTTGAATAATTGATGTTTAAAAAGAGGACAATTAAGACACAAAGAATATATTTTTGGGTTCAGACCAGATATGAAAGAATTTTGTCATGGTCGTTGTGTTGTTTTAATTAGTTTTTTTTGTTTAGTTTTTTCCTTCTAATTTGTTATGCTCTGGTATGGACTTTTATTACGATTTTTATTTTATTTTGTACCTTTGCAGAATGAATAGCGTTTTTGTGTTGATGACTGTAAGATCATTTTTTGGGGAACTTTTTGTTTTTGCCAGGTTTCACCTCTTGCTCCCTTACTTCATTCCTGGCTAATTTATTCTATAAATAGAATTTAAGCATTGGCTTTATTGCAATGCTTAAATGAATCCATTTAGCAAACAGTCTTACATCCATTTATTCTCTTAATGATTTGACTTTTTTTTCTCTGGCCTTCGCAGGATGCAATTGGCCCTGACGGTCAAGGCGGCTACCAAAATGTGGTGGCTCTAGCCAAGGAGGTCGTGAAGCTGCGGAATAGCCACGTCGTGAGGACCAGTCAGGCGGCGAGGATCGTTGCCCTTTGGCGCAAACTCACTTCTAAAACCAGTCCCACCCCCATGACTTGTAGATGTAATTCTAAAACCAGTCACATCCACATGATTTGGAGATCTAATTCTGGGGGCCGTAGCGTGCTCCCCTGAGAATGGCACCAGGACCGCCCGAGGGCAATCCATGGTACTCTTCCCTTAACATGTCGTGAAGGGCCTGTTGCACCGGTGCAACGAGTTAAGAGTTTCAACTATCAGATCTAAAACCATTAGATCTCAGTTATTAGATCTAAAACCAGTCACATCCACATGATGTGGAGATCTAATTCTAAAACCTGCCCCATCCACATGATTTGTAGATCTAATTCTAAAACCCGTCCCATCCACATGATGTGTAGATCTAATTCTAAAACCAGTCACATCCACATGATTTGGAGATCTAATTCTAAAACCAGTCCCACCCCCATGACTTGTAGATGTAATTCTAAAACCAGTCACATCCACATGATTTGGAGATCTAATTCTGGGGGCCGTAGCGTGCTCCCCTGAGAATGGCACCAGGACCGCCCGAGGGCAATCCATGGTACTCTTCCCTTAACATGTCGTGAAGGGCCTGTTGCACCGGTGCAACGAGTTAAGAGTTTCAACTATCAGATCTAAAACCATTAGATCTCAGTTATTAGATCTAAAACCAGTCACTTCCACATGATGTGGAGATCTAATTCTAAAACCTGTCCCATCCACATGATTTGTAGATCTAATTCTAAAACCCGTCCCATCCACATGATGTGTAGATCTAATTCTAAAACCAGTCACATCCACATGATTTGGAGATCTAATTCTAAAACCAGTCCCACCCCCATGACTTGTAGATGTAATTCTAAAACCAGTCACATCCACATGATTTGGAGATCTAATTCTGGGGGCCGTAGCGTGCTCCCCTGAGAATGGCACCAGGACCGCCCGAGGGCAATCAGTTATTAGATCTAAAACCAGTCACTTCCACATGATGTGGAGATCTAATTCTAAAACCTGTCCCATCCACATGATTTGTAGATCTAATTCTAAAACCCGTCCCATGGATTCTAAAACCTGTCCCATCCACATGATTTGTAGATCTAATTCTAAAACCCGTCCCATCCACATGATGTGTAGATCTAATTCTAAAACCAGTCACATCCACATGATTTGGAGATCTAATTCTAAAACCAGTCCCACCCCCATGACTTGTAGATGTAATTCTAAAACCAGTCACATCCACATGATTTGGAGATCTAATTCTGGGGGCCGTAGCGTGCTCCCCTGAGAATGGCACCAGGACCGCCCGAGGGCAATCCATGGTACTCTTCCCTTAACATGTCGTGAAGGGCCTGTTGCACCGGTGCAACGAGTTAAGAGTTTCAACTATCAGATCTAAAACCATTAGATCTCAGTTATTAGATCTAAAACCAGTCACTTCCACATGATGTGGAGATCTAATTCTAAAACCTGTCCCATCCACATGATTTGTAGATCTAATTCTAAAACCCGTCCCATCCACATGATGTGTAGATCTAATTCTAAAACCAGTCACATCCACATGATTTGGAGATCTAATTCTAAAACCAGTCCCACCCCCATGACTTGTAGATGTAATTCTAAAACCAGTCACATCCACATGATTTGGAGATCTAATTCTGGGGGCCGTAGCGTGCTCCCCTGAGAATGGCACCAGGACCGCCCGAGGGCAATCCATGGTACTCTTCCCTTAACATGTCGTGAAGGGCCTGTTGCACCGGTGCAACGAGTTAAGAGTTTCAACTATCAGATCTAAAACCATTAGATCTCAGTTATTAGATCTAAAACCAGTCACTTCCACATGATGTGGAGATCTAATTCTAAAACCTGTCCCATCCACATGATTTGTAGATCTAATTCTAAAACCCGTCCCATCCACATGATGTGTAGATCTAATTCTAAAACCAGTCACATCCACATGATTTGGAGATCTAATTCTAAAACCAGTCCCACCCCCATGACTTGTAGATGTAATTCTAAAACCAGTCACATCCACATGATTTGGAGATCTAATTCTGGGGGCCGTAGCGTGCTCCCCTGAGAATGGCACCAGGACCGCCCGAGGGCAATCCATGGTACTCTTCCCTTAACATGTCGTGAAGGGCCTGTTGCACCGGTGCAACGAGTTAAGAGTTTCAACTATCAGATCTAAAACCATTAGATCTCAGTTATTAGATCTAAAACCAGTCACTTCCACATGATGTGGAGATCTAATTCTAAAACCTGTCCCATCCACATGATTTGTAGATCTAATTCTAAAACCCGTCCCATCCACATGATGTGTAGATCTAATTCTAAAACCAGTCACATCCACATGATTTGGAGATCTAATTCTAAAACCAGTCCCACCCCCATGACTTGTAGATGTAATTCTAAAACCAGTCACATCCACATGATTTGGAGATCTAATTCTGGGGGCCGTAGCGTGCTCCCCTGAGAATGGCACCAGGACCGCCCGAGGGCAATCCATGGTACTCTTCCCTTAACATGTCGTGAAGGGCCTGTTGCACCGGTGCAACGAGTTAAGAGTTTCAACTATCAGATCTAAAACCATTAGATCTCAGTTATTAGATCTAAAACCAGTCACTTCCACATGATGTGGAGATCTAATTCTAAAACCTGTCCCATCCACATGATTTGTAGATCTAATTCTAAAACCCGTCCCATCCACATGATGTGTAGATCTAATTCTAAAACCAGTCACATCCACATGATTTGGAGATCTAATTCTAAAACCAGTCCCACCCCCATGACTTGTAGATGTAATTCTAAAACCAGTCACATCCACATGATTTGGAGATCTAATTCTGGGGGCCGTAGCGTGCTCCCCTGAGAATGGCACCAGGACCGCCCGAGGGCAATCCATGGTACTCTTCCCTTAACATGTCGTGAAGGGCCTGTTGCACCGGTGCAACGAGTTAAGAGTTTCAACTATCAGATCTAAAACCATTAGATCTCAGTTATTAGATCTAAAACCAGTCACTTCCACATGATGTGGAGATCTAATTCTAAAACCTGTCCCATCCACATGATTTGTAGATCTAATTCTAAAACCCGTCCCATCCACATGATGTGTAGATCTAATTCTAAAACCAGTCACATCCACATGATTTGGAGATCTAATTCTAAAACCAGTCCCACCCCCATGACTTGTAGATGTAATTCTAAAACCAGTCACATCCACATGATTTGGAGATCTAATTCTGGGGGCCGTAGCGTGCTCCCCTGAGAATGGCACCAGGACCGCCCGAGGGCAATCCATGGTACTCTTCCCTTAACATGTCGTGAAGGGCCTGTTGCACCGGTGCAACGAGTTAAGAGTTTCAACTATCAGATCTAAAACCATTAGATCTCAGTTATTAGATCTAAAACCAGTCACTTCCACATGATGTGGAGATCTAATTCTAAAACCTGTCCCATCCACATGATTTGTAGATCTAATTCTAAAACCCGTCCCATCCACATGATGTGTAGATCTAATTCTAAAACCAGTCACATCCACATGATTTGGAGATCTAATTCTAAAACCAGTCCCACCCCCATGACTTGTAGATGTAATTCTAAAACCAGTCACATCCACATGATTTGGAGATCTAATTCTGGGGGCCGTAGCGTGCTCCCCTGAGAATGGCACCAGGACCGCCCGAGGGCAATCCATGGTACTCTTCCCTTAACATGTCGTGAAGGGCCTGTTGCACCGGTGCAACGAGTTAAGAGTTTCAACTATCAGATCTAAAACCATTAGATCTCAGTTATTAGATCTAAAACCAGTCACTTCCACATGATGTGGAGATCTAATTCTAAAACCTGTCCCATCCACATGATTTGTAGATCTAATTCTAAAACCCGTCCCATCCACATGATGTGTAGATCTAATTCTAAAACCAGTCACATCCACATGATTTGGAGATCTAATTCTAAAACCAGTCCCACCCCCATGACTTGTAGATGTAATTCTAAAACCAGTCACATCCACATGATTTGGAGATCTAATTCTGGGGGCCGTAGCGTGCTCCCCTGAGAATGGCACCAGGACCGCCCGAGGGCAATCCATGGTACTCTTCCCTTAACATGTCGTGAAGGGCCTGTTGCACCGGTGCAACGAGTTAAGAGTTTCAACTATCAGATCTAAAACCATTAGATCTCAGTTATTAGATCTAAAACCAGTCACTTCCACATGATGTGGAGATCTAATTCTAAAACCTGTCCCATCCACATGATTTGTAGATCTAATTCTAAAACCCGTCCCATCCACATGATGTGTAGATCTAATTCTAAAACCAGTCACATCCACATGATTTGGAGATCTAATTCTAAAACCAGTCCCACCCCCATGACTTGTAGATGTAATTCTAAAACCAGTCACATCCACATGATTTGGAGATCTAATTCTGGGGGCCGTAGCGTGCTCCCCTGAGAATGGCACCAGGACCGCCCGAGGGCAATCCATGGTACTCTTCCCTTAACCTGTCCCATCCACATGATTTGTAGATCTAATTCTAAAACCCGTCCCATCCACATGATGTGTAGATCTAATTCTAAAACCAGTCACATCCACATGATTTGGAGATCTAATTCTAAAACCAGTCCCACCCCCATGACTTGTAGATGTAATTCTAAAACCAGTCACATCCACATGATTTGGAGATCTAATTCTGGGGGCCGTAGCGTGCTCCCCTGAGAATGGCACCAGGACCGCCCGAGGGCAATCCATGGTACTCTTCCCTTAACATGTCGTGAAGGGCCTGTTGCACCGGTGCAACGAGTTAAGAGTTTCAACTATCAGATCTAAAACCATTAGATCTCAGTTATTAGATCTAAAACCAGTCACATCCACATGATGTGGAGATCTAATTCTAAAACCTGCCCCATCCACATGATTTGTAGATCTAATTCTAAAACCCGTCCCATCCACATGATGTGTAGATCTAATTCTAAAACCAGTCACATCCACATGATTTGGAGATCTAATTCTAAAACCAGTCCCACCCCCATGACTTGTAGATGTAATTCTAAAACCAGTCACATCCACATGATTTGGAGATCTAATTCTGGGGGCCGTAGCGTGCTCCCCTGAGAATGGCACCAGGACCGCCCGAGGGCAATCCATGGTACTCTTCCCTTAACATGTCGTGAAGGGCCTGTTGCACCGGTGCAACGAGTTAAGAGTTTCAACTATCAGATCTAAAACCATTAGATCTCAGTTATTAGATCTAAAACCAGTCACTTCCACATGATGTGGAGATCTAATTCTAAAACCTGTCCCATCCACATGATTTGTAGATCTAATTCTAAAACCCGTCCCATCCACATGATGTGTAGATCTAATTCTAAAACCAGTCACATCCACATGATTTGGAGATCTAATTCTAAAACCAGTCCCACCCCCATGACTTGTAGATGTAATTCTAAAACCAGTCACATCCACATGATTTGGAGATCTAATTCTGGGGGCCGTAGCGTGCTCCCCTGAGAATGGCACCAGGACCGCCCGAGGGCAATCCATGGTACTCTTCCCTTAACATGTCGTGAAGGGCCTGTTGCACCGGTGCAACGAGTTAAGAGTTTCAACTATCAGATCTAAAACCATTAGATCTCAGTTATTAGATCTAAAACCAGTCACTTCCACATGATGTGGAGATCTAATTCTAAAACCTGTCCCATCCACATGATTTGTAGATCTAATTCTAAAACCCGTCCCATCCACATGATGTGTAGATCTAATTCTAAAACCAGTCACATCCACATGATTTGGAGATCTAATTCTAAAACCAGTCCCACCCCCATGACTTGTAGATGTAATTCTAAAACCAGTCACATCCACATGATTTGGAGATCTAATTCTGGGGGCCGTAGCGTGCTCCCCTGAGAATGGCACCAGGACCGCCCGAGGGCAATCCATGGTACTCTTCCCTTAACATGTCGTGAAGGGCCTGTTGCACCGGTGCAACGAGTTAAGAGTTTCAACTATCAGATCTAAAACCATTAGATCTCAGTTATTAGATCTAAAACCAGTCACTTCCACATGATGTGGAGATCTAATTCTAAAACCTGTCCCATCCACATGATTTGTAGATCTAATTCTAAAACCCGTCCCATCCACATGATGTGTAGATCTAATTCTAAAACCAGTCACATCCACATGATTTGGAGATCTAATTCTAAAACCAGTCCCACCCCCATGACTTGTAGATGTAATTCTAAAACCAGTCACATCCACATGATTTGGAGATCTAATTCTGGGGGCCGTAGCGTGCTCCCCTGAGAATGGCACCAGGACCGCCCGAGGGCAATCAGTTATTAGATCTAAAACCAGTCACTTCCACATGATGTGGAGATCTAATTCTAAAACCTGTCCCATCCACATGATTTGTAGATCTAATTCTAAAACCCGTCCCATGGATTCTAAAACCTGTCCCATCCACATGATTTGTAGATCTAATTCTAAAACCCGTCCCATCCACATGATGTGTAGATCTAATTCTAAAACCAGTCACATCCACATGATTTGGAGATCTAATTCTAAAACCAGTCCCACCCCCATGACTTGTAGATGTAATTCTAAAACCAGTCACATCCACATGATTTGGAGATCTAATTCTGGGGGCCGTAGCGTGCTCCCCTGAGAATGGCACCAGGACCGCCCGAGGGCAATCCATGGTACTCTTCCCTTAACATGTCGTGAAGGGCCTGTTGCACCGGTGCAACGAGTTAAGAGTTTCAACTATCAGATCTAAAACCATTAGATCTCAGTTATTAGATCTAAAACCAGTCACATCCACATGATGTGGAGATCTAATTCTAAAACCTGCCCCATCCACATGATTTGTAGATCTAATTCTAAAACCCGTCCCATCCACATGATGTGTAGATCTAATTCTAAAACCAGTCACATCCACATGATTTGGAGATCTAATTCTAAAACCAGTCCCACCCCCATGACTTGTAGATGTAATTCTAAAACCAGTCACATCCACATGATTTGGAGATCTAATTCTGGGGGCCGTAGCGTGCTCCCCTGAGAATGGCACCAGGACCGCCCGAGGGCAATCCATGGTACTCTTCCCTTAACATGTCGTGAAGGGCCTGTTGCACCGGTGCAACGAGTTAAGAGTTTCAACTATCAGATCTAAAACCATTAGATCTCAGTTATTAGATCTAAAACCAGTCACATCCACATGATGTGGAGATCTAATTCTAAAACCTGCCCCATCCACATGATTTGTAGATCTAATTCTAAAACCCGTCCCATCCACATGATGTGTAGATCTAATTCTAAAACCAGTCACATCCACATGATTTGGAGATCTAATTCTAAAACCAGTCCCACCCCCATGACTTGTAGATGTAATTCTAAAACCAGTCACATCCACATGATTTGGAGATCTAATTCTGGGGGCCGTAGCGTGCTCCCCTGAGAATGGCACCAGGACCGCCCGAGGGCAATCCATGGTACTCTTCCCTTAACATGTCGTGAAGGGCCTGTTGCACCGGTGCAACGAGTTAAGAGTTTCAACTATCAGATCTAAAACCATTAGATCTCAGTTATTAGATCTAAAACCAGTCACTTCCACATGATGTGGAGATCTAATTCTAAAACCTGTCCCATCCACATGATTTGTAGATCTAATTCTAAAACCCGTCCCATCCACATGATGTGTAGATCTAATTCTAAAACCAGTCACATCCACATGATTTGGAGATCTAATTCTAAAACCAGTCCCACCCCCATGACTTGTAGATGTAATTCTAAAACCAGTCACATCCACATGATTTGGAGATCTAATTCTGGGGGCCGTAGCGTGCTCCCCTGAGAATGGCACCAGGACCGCCCGAGGGCAATCCATGGTACTCTTCCCTTAACATGTCGTGAAGGGCCTGTTGCACCGGTGCAACGAGTTAAGAGTTTCAACTATCAGATCTAAAACCATTAGATCTCAGTTATTAGATCTAAAACCAGTCACTTCCACATGATGTGGAGATCTAATTCTAAAACCTGTCCCATCCACATGATTTGTAGATCTAATTCTAAAACCCGTCCCATCCACATGATGTGTAGATCTAATTCTAAAACCAGTCACATCCACATGATTTGGAGATCTAATTCTAAAACCAGTCCCACCCCCATGACTTGTAGATGTAATTCTAAAACCAGTCACATCCACATGATTTGGAGATCTAATTCTGGGGGCCGTAGCGTGCTCCCCTGAGAATGGCACCAGGACCGCCCGAGGGCAATCCATGGTACTCTTCCCTTAACATGTCGTGAAGGGCCTGTTGCACCGGTGCAACGAGTTAAGAGTTTCAACTATCAGATCTAAAACCATTAGATCTCAGTTATTAGATCTAAAACCAGTCACTTCCACATGATGTGGAGATCTAATTCTAAAACCTGTCCCATCCACATGATTTGTAGATCTAATTCTAAAACCCGTCCCATCCACATGATGTGTAGATCTAATTCTAAAACCAGTCACATCCACATGATTTGGAGATCTAATTCTAAAACCAGTCCCACCCCCATGACTTGTAGATGTAATTCTAAAACCAGTCACATCCACATGATTTGGAGATCTAATTCTGGGGGCCGTAGCGTGCTCCCCTGAGAATGGCACCAGGACCGCCCGAGGGCAATCCATGGTACTCTTCCCTTAACATGTCGTGAAGGGCCTGTTGCACCGGTGCAACGAGTTAAGAGTTTCAACTATCAGATCTAAAACCATTAGATCTCAGTTATTAGATCTAAAACCAGTCACTTCCACATGATGTGGAGATCTAATTCTAAAACCTGTCCCATCCACATGATTTGTAGATCTAATTCTAAAACCCGTCCCATCCACATGATGTGTAGATCTAATTCTAAAACCAGTCACATCCACATGATTTGGAGATCTAATTCTAAAACCAGTCCCACCCCCATGACTTGTAGATGTAATTCTAAAACCAGTCACATCCACATGATTTGGAGATCTAATTCTGGGGGCCGTAGCGTGCTCCCCTGAGAATGGCACCAGGACCGCCCGAGGGCAATCCATGGTACTCTTCCCTTAACATGTCGTGAAGGGCCTGTTGCACCGGTGCAACGAGTTAAGAGTTTCAACTATCAGATCTAAAACCATTAGATCTCAGTTATTAGATCTAAAACCAGTCACTTCCACATGATGTGGAGATCTCATTCTAAAACCTGTCCCATCCACATGATTTGTAGATCTAATTCTAAAACCCGTCCCATCCACATGATGTGTAGATCTAATTCTAAAACCAGTCACATCCACATGATTTGGAGATCTAATTCTAAAACCAGTCCCACCCCCATGACTTGTAGATGTAATTCTTAAACCAGTCACATCCACATGATTTGGAGATCTAATTCTGGGGGCCGTAGCGTGCTCCCCTGAGAATGGCACCAGGACCGCCCGAGGGCAATCCATGGTACTCTTCCCTTAACATGTCGTGAAGGGCCTGTTGCACCGGTGCAACGAGTTAAGAGTTTCAACTATCAGATCTAAAACCATTAGATCTCAGTTATTAGATCTAAAACCAGTCACTTCCACATGATGTGGAGATCTAATTCTAAAACCTGTCCCATCCACATGATTTGTAGATCTAATTCTAAAACCCGTCCCATCCACATGATGTGTAGATCTAATTCTAAAACCAGTCACATCCACATGATTTGGAGATCTAATTCTAAAACCAGTCCCACCCCCATGACTTGTAGATGTAATTCTAAAACCAGTCACATCCACATGATTTGGAGATCTAATTCTGGGGGCCGTAGCGTGCTCCCCTGAGAATGGCACCAGGACCGCCCGAGGGCAATCCATGGTACTCTTCCCTTAACCTTGGTGGAGGGTTGTATGGAGGTTGTATGGAGGTTGTAGGAGGGTTGTATGGAGGTTGGTGGAGGGTTGTATGGAGGTTGGTGGAGGGTTGTATGGAGGGAGGTTGGTGGAGGGTTGTATGGAGGTTGGTGGAGGGTTGTATGGAGGTTGGTGGAGGGTTGTATGGAGGTGGTATGGAGGTTGTAGGAGGGTTGTATGGAGGTTGGTGGAGGGTTGTATGGAGGTTGTATGGAGGTTGGTGGAGGGTTGTATGGAGGTTGGTGGAGGGCTGTATGGAGGGTTGTATGGGAGGTTGGTGGAGGGTTGTATGGAGGTTGGTGGAGGGTTGTATGGAGGTTGGTGGAGGGTTGTATGGAGGTTGTATGGAGGTTGGTGGAGGGTTGTATGGAGGTTGGTGGAGGGTTGTATGGAGGTTGTAGGGGGGTTGTATGGAGGTTGGTGGAGGGTTGTATGGAGGTTGGTGGAGGGTTGTATGGAGGTTGGTGGAGGGTTGTATGGAGGTTGTATGGAGGTTGGTGGAGGGTTGTATGGAGGTTGGTGGAGGGTTGTATGGAGGTTGGTGGAGGGTTGTATGGAGGTTGTATGGAGGTTGGTGGAGGGTTGTATGGAGGTTGGTGGAGGGTTGTATGGAGGTTGGTGGAGGGTTGTATGGAGGTTGGTGGAGGGTTGTATGGAGGTTGTATGGAGGTTGGTGGAGGGTTGTATGGAGGTTGGTGGAGGGTTGTATGGAGGTTGGTGGAGGGTTGTATGGAGGTTGGTGGAGGGTTGTATGGAGGTTGGTGGAGGGTTGTATGGAGGTTGTAGGGGGGTTGTATGGAGGTTGGTGGAGGGTTGTATGGAGGTTGGTGGAGGGTTGTATGGAGGTTGGTGGAGGGTTGTATGGAGGTTGTATGGAGGTTGGTGGAGGGTTGTATGGAGGTTGGTGGAGGGTTGTATGGAGGTTGGTGGAGGGTTGTATGGAGGTTGTATGGAGGTTGGTGGAGGGTTGTATGGAGGTTGGTGGAGGGTTGTATGGAGGTTGTATGGAGGTTGGTGGAGGGTTGTATGGAGGTTGGTGGAGGGTTGTATGGAGGTTGGTGGAGGGTTGTATGGAGGTTGTATGGAGGTTGGTGGAGGGTTGTATGGAGGTTGGTGGAGGGTTGTATGGAGGTTGGTGGAGGGTTGTATGGAGGTTGGTGGAGGGTTGTATGGAGGTTGTAGGGGGGGTTGTATGGAGGTTGGTGGAGGGTTGTATGGAGGTTGGTGGAGGGTTGTATGGAGGTTGTATGGAGGTTGGTGGAGGGTTGTATGGAGGTTGGTGGAGGGTTGTATGGAGGTTGGTGGAGGGTTGTATGGAGGTTGTATGGAGGTTGGTGGAGGGTTGTATGGAGGTTGGTGGAGGGTTGTATGGAGGTTGGTGGAGGGTTGTATGGAGGTTGGTGGAGGGTTGTATGGAGGTTGTATGGAGGTTGGTGGAGGGTTGTATGGAGGTTGGTGGAGGGTTGTATGGAGGTTGGTGGAGGGTTGTATGGAGGTTGTATGGAGGTTGGTGGAGGGTTGTATGGAGGTTGTAGGAGGGTTGCATGGAGGTTGGTGGAGGGTTGTATGGAGGTTGGCGGAGGGTTGTATGGAGGTTGTAGGAGGGTTGTATGGAGGTTGGTGGAGGGTTGTATGGAGGTTGTAGGAGGGTTGTATGGAGGTTGGTGGAGGGTTGTATGGGGGTTGTATGGAGGTTGTAGGAGAGTTGATGTATGTGCCTCCCACATGTCCCTAGGACACACAGTTCCTGAGATAGGGAGCCACTTCCTGTTTGGTGAAGGGCACTTCCTGTTTGCACCAATTAAGGTTAAGGACTCTCAAACATGCCATATCACGCCTCACACATGTCTCTAGGACACACGGTTCCTGAGATAGGGAGCCACTTCCTGTTTGGTGAAGGGCACTTCCTGTTTGCACCAATTAAGGTTAAGGACTCTCAAACATGCCATATGACGCCTCACACATGTCTCTAGGACACACGGTTCCTGAGATAAGGAGCCTTCCTGCAGTTGGCCACCAGGGGGCGTGACTATCTTTTCCAAAAAGTGACTCGCCAAAACCAGTTAGGAGCATGTTTCAGATGATTTGGAGTTGAATGGTAATGCTTTGTAGTGACACTTTTTCGGTTCCCAAAGGTCTGGACTTAGGAGATTTCACAAAGTGTCAAAATCTGGAAAAAATATATATACAGCGCCCCCTGGTGGGACACTGTGGGGCTCGGACGGAAAACAGAGGTATGGAAAGGATGCACAAGAAGTTGAACCTTACAGACAACCCTGTCTAGGGGCTGGAAACCTTTCCTGTCCGGACTTATGTTCCGAAGAGTGAGGAGAAACCTGAAAAAGTGCTGAAAAGGCTGTTAAAAACGCAAAAAACTGCTTTTTTCAACTTCAACTGCCTTTAAATCTGTATCGGAAAGTCAAACAGCATCCATTCAAGGTTTGGAGATAACTATAGGCTCTTTGCTGTCCAGGACATACTTTAGTTTTCCCAAAGAGCCAGCGCTGTGTCCACACGGTGGCGCTATACATTTTTTTTTTACGATTTCCAGGCCTAATTGACTGACTTTTCCAAAAAGTGACTCCCAAAAAACAGTTAGGAGCATGTTTCAGACAATTTGGAGTTGAATAGTAATGATATGTAATCACATTTTTTTGGGTCCCTAAGGTCTGGACTTACAAGATTTCACAAAGTATCGTGGCTGACTTTTCCGAAAAATGACTCCAAAAGACCAGTTAGGAGCGTGTTTCAGACAATTTGGAGTTAAATGGTAATAATATGTAATCACATTTTTTTGGGTCCCTAAGGTCTGGACTTAGAACATTTCAGTGTGAAAACGTCGAAAAACAGCGTTTTTTAAAACATTCTGGGTCACTGAAGAGTCCCCGAACACAATTGGGGGTCACGGGTGGTCTCATTTTGAAGCTGAAAGGGTCTAGTTTACTCATAGCCTACATTGGTCCCATGGCGCCCCCTATTGTGGGAGATAACGGGCCGGAAGTGAGGAGACGTCAAGAATCACGGTTGGAATAAATTTGGTGCTTTCTGGGCTCTATATCCAATTCCCTATGTTTGTTCAACAAGTTGTTAACACCTTCTGAAAGCTCTTGGTAAGCTGAATTTTCTGATTTACAGCTCTTATTTTTACGATTTTTCTATGATTTTCTATGATTTTTTGAATCATTTAAAAATCGCTATTTTTGACATTTTTCCACCCTATCTTTGGACCCTTCAACTCAGTCAATTGTGAATAACTCTGGATAGAAATGCCTGTCAGCCCCCAAACAGCATTCAGAGTAAAGTTCAACTTCTTGTGCATCCATTCCATACCTTGGTTAGGCTCAGGGACTCATGCTGTGGCCACTAGAGGCTGGTATATTTAAAAATGTTTGACCGATTTCGGGGTTGAACTTTTTCCTGGATTTTTGATCCGCCCCCATTTGAATTCTGCCAGGGTAGGTGGCACAGGATTTTGCCTCCCCCCTAAATCGAGTGCGTAGATCACGAATATGCAGGTCTTTTTTGATTTTGACAACAAGGTGGCGCTCTAGAGCCATATTTTCAGATACGAGTTTATTTTTTATTTTTTTAGAGTTTTTTTAACAACCTCTACCCCCCTAAATCATAAATGCCAATCACGAATATGCAGGTTTCGTTTGATTTCGACAAAAGGTGGCGCTATAAATGAATATTTTCTGAATTATTTTTTTTTCATTATTTTTTTTTTTTTTTTTTTTACAACTTCTCCCCCCTATTTCAACCACGTAGAGTCGAATGGTGCAGGTCTTGACTCTCTACAACCCCTAGAAAGACCATTTTCATGTCAAAAAAGGCATTTCAAAAGGGTTAAAAGTCACGAGACATTTTTTTATGGATTCAGCGCCCTCAAAAACATATAGATTCATTGACATTAAAACAAAATCTATTTTCCTAATTTTACAGTTGATTTTAAGGCGTTTTTTTCGGTCCAAAAACACGTTTTATATGATTATTCTGCAACCGTTTGAAATTTTATAAAAGTTTCACCTCAGAGGTGCTCAAGCGGTCCCCACCAAGACTCGAAAATAGTTACTTCCGGTTTTTTGCTTCCCCTTTGCTCAAATCACTATTTGGGAGCTAAAAATGCCTTTTTTTCGAAGGTTCGGAGTATCTTAGAGTCACAAGACATTTTTTTTTGGATTCAGCGCCCTCAAAAACATAATTATTTCAAGTCATCGGAACAGAATATATTTTCCTAATTTTATGATTGATTTTAAAGTTCTCTCGGTCGCCGAAATTCGGTTTATGATTGATTTCTACGTGACCGTTCGATTTTTTCGGATGAAACACCTCACAGGTGCTGTTGGGGTCCAACTTTACGTAACTAATGGTGTAGTTTCATTCCCTTTGTTCCCATTCGCTCAGACCGGCTTAGATGTTCTTGCTACTGACCTAAAAAAAAAAAGTTCTCAAAAAGCTCCAGGATGTTTCCTACCCCCCATAAATCGAAGGCGCTGATCACGAATATGCAAGTTTCGTTTGATTTCAACAACAGGAAGTGCCGGAAACAGTGATTTTTGTTTAAAAAAATGTAAAAAAATATAAAAAAAGGCCTTTAAAAAGAGTTAGAAGTCACGGGACATTTTTTTATGGATGCAGCGCCCTCAAAAACATATAGATTCATTGTCATTGATGGAAAACATATTTTCCTATTTTTTGATTTAAACAAAAGGTATTGCCGGAAACAGTGATTTTTGTTTAAAAAGATGTAAAAAAATATTTTATATTATTTTTTATATTAAATCCCCTATTTCGACCACGCCAAGTCGAATGGTGCAGGTCCCAACTCTCTACAACCCCTAAAAAGACCATTTTCTGGTCTAAAAAGGCCTTTACAAAGGGTTAAAAGTCGCGGAACATTTTTTTATGGATTCAGCGCCCTCAAAAACATATAGATTCATTGTCATTGATGCAAAAAATATTTTCCTATTATTTGATTTCAACAACAAGTAAGTGCCGAAAACAGCGATTTTGGTCTAAAAAATTGTAAAAAAATATTTTATATTATTTTTCATTACAAATCAACTATGTCGACCATTTTGAGTCGAATGGTGCAGGTCTCAACTCTCTACAACCCCTATTTCATTGATTTTTATACTAAAAAAGGCCTTTAAAAAGGGTTTGAAGTCACGGCACATTTTTTTTTGGATTCAGCACCCTCAAAAACATATAAAAAATATTTTATTGATGCAAATTTTTTTTTCCTAATTTTACAGTTGATTTTAAGGCGTATTTTTCGGTATAAACACGTTTTATGTGCTAATTCTGCAACCGTTTGAGATTTTATAAAACTTTCACTTCAGAGGTGCTCAATAGGTCCCCCCCAAGGATCGATTTGTGTTACTTCCGGTTTCCTACTTCCTGTTTGCTCAAATCACTATTTGGGGACTATTTGGGGGCTAAAAAGACCCTTTTTTCGGGGTTTTCGAGTCTCCTCAACTCACACGTGTTCCGGGAACGTGTCCCGACGGAACGCTATGTTTGGTGCCGTTCTTTTCGTTCATATTCGCTCAGACCAGCTTAGTTGAGCGTTAGCATAACAAAACACGCTAATCTACATATTCCTCTGCAACCGCTTGACCTTTTCTCGATCTAACAACTCAGGCGGTGTCCGGGAGGGCGTGCCGACGTATTCAATGGGTTAGCCGGGTTCTGATTCGCCCTTTCGGTACCAAGCCACGATGTAAACAAACGGAGCTAAGCTAACACTCAAATCAAGGTTTACAGCCAAAATTAAGTGCTTTATCACTAATTATATCAAAAATCCTTACTTTCATCAGATGCCCCATGATTCAAAGTGTATGTGTGGTAAATATCAGCTAAAAACGAATTACTTTTATTTTTTGGTCGTTTTTTGAAAATGAAAATAAATACTTTATCGATAATTATATTAAAAATCATTACTCTCATCAGATTCCCAATGTCAAAGATAGCCTTTCTGGTAAATATCAGCTAAAACGGAATTATCTTTTTTTTCGACAATTTTCAGGAATCAGAGGTTATAAAGGCTGAACCCAGCGCAGCTCATTCATTCCACGGAATCCTTCGGAGAGAGAGGTCGCACTGCCTGCAAGCTCTTACCTAACTCTCACCAGAACCCTAACCCAAACCCCTAACCCTTTCCAAACTTTTATTTTGCGCAGCGGGAGCCCTGTGCGTTTTCTTTTTTGCTAATTAAAAAAAATTGAAGATTTTCTAAATTTTATTTGGTGTTTTTCTTTTATTTTTTTTGGGTCCCAAATTTTGTTTGGTGCAGCGGGAGCCCTGGCCATTTTTTTTTGACAAAAAAAAAAAAACAACCCAACACTAAAAATGGAGAGCCTCTTGAGGGAGGAGGCCGAGCGTTTGGCAAGGGAAGGGCGCTCCTTGGCCACGGAGGAAGAGGCCGACCAGGGGATCGGCCTTTTGCCCAGGGCCACCCCAACCACCGTCCCGGAGGAAGAGGCCGACCAGGGGATCGGCCTTTTGCCCAGGGCCACCCCAACCACCGTCCCGAGCCCTGCTTCCTCCTCTGACTCAGAGGTGGTTAACCCGAGGAAGAGGCAACGTACTCTAAGCACCACCTCTGAGTCAGAGGACAATCTTCCTCCTGGCCAACGTGCCCCTTCACCTAAGCCTGACACCAGCCCTGAAGCCAATGACCCAGAGGACAGCCCTAGCCCTAACCTCGAACCTGGGGAAATATCCCCTACCCCGCCTAGGATCCCCAACGTGTGGCATGGTTCCCCTGCCTCCTCTGGGTCCTCTGGGTCATTGGCCTCAATGGAGTATGAGGACTGGGAGAGGTTGTATGGTCCTCACGCAGTCCCTGCTGGGGACAACTCTGACAACACTGACGACTCTGAAAACTGGCCACTAAATCAGTTAGAATTGCGCTACCAGCGTCGGGCCATGGCAGCAGCCTCGGTTCCCCTGCACCCCTCGCCTGGCCCTGTGGAAGGGCCAGGCAGAGGGTCCACCAACGCCACTCCTTCCCCTGCAGCTAATGACTTTGTGGAAGGGCCATTGGCTGCAGGGGACGACCCGGAAAACTGGGACGACGAGCGGCGCAGGGTTCAGGCAATGAGCCTGAGGGAATATGCCCTTTACTTGGAACAGTTCCCGGGAGAATCCGGGGAGGATTCTGATCCGGGGATGATCGAAGAGGTCTGGGTTTATGACGAGGAGGATTTATTAGAAGCTGCGGCTGTCGCAGCTGCCACAGAAGACCGCGGGCCAGCATCCTCCTGTGCAGAGGTAAGAATTGGCTTATTTTCAAGGTGCTACTATGCATTTCCTCGTTCTCACTAACTGATGTTAATGTTACTGATGTTACTTTAGTGAGAAACTTCCTCTGGTCAACAATGCTGTCCTGGCACTGGCTGAACCCACCAACAAAGTTTTCGTGTTTATAGACTTGATGGCAGATGAACATGTGTATTGACTGACTGAAATTGATCTTTTCAGAAGCTGCTTGGACGGGAGCCAAGTATGAGGCCGTGCCCGAGCGGATGTGGTGGTACCCACCAGGACCTCATGGCAACTACGTGCAGCGACCCTCCTCCTCCAACGTGTTCTTTCAGCGTCCGTTCTTCCTCTGGATGCCCAAAAGGGATGTCACCCTTTTCATATTTAGGGCACTGACGTATTGGGACTCGCCATCATTTACAAACACAACACAAGACGCACAGGAATGCACAGTTGGATCTAAATTGAGTGCACACAAATGCGTATATTAACAGATGACACTGTATGTGCGCTAATGTGTACTTTCAGAATTAGCATATATACAATATATAGGGCTCATTCACTCACTCCCAGACCACACACACAACCCGAGACCAATTGGTTGAAGTTATGTTGTACTTGTAAAAGTTATTGAGTCTTCCAGCGCCGTTTATGTTTTATTGCCATGGAGGCGAACGAGCCGATTGTGTCATTGGTTGATTTCACAGAGCCCGGGCAACAGCCCTGTTGCCAAACCCGCCCACAGCCCTGAGTTGAGCCTGGGCTCTGGGGAACCATCCCCTAGCCCTACCATCCCCAATGTGTGGCCTCCTTCCCCTGCCTCCCCTGGGTCCCCTAACTCTGAACCTATGGACTACGAGGAATGGGCGAAGCAACATATTTCAGATTACGACCCAGAGGACGACGTGCCGCTCAATGTGCTGTTCGGGCTTAACTCTGGTCGAGCCAGGGCAGCCACTGTGCCCCTGCCATCAGGGCCAGGCAGTCTTGAGGACTCCAACGACTCAGACAACTGGCCCCTGGCCGAGTATACCGAGCGTCTGGAGCGGCGAGCCAGGGCAGCCAGGGCAGACTCTGTTCCTCTGGTGCCCCCCAGTCCACCAACTGGGTCCCCTAACCCCGAACCCCTGCACCCCTCGCCTGGCCCTGTGGAAGGGCCAGGCAGAGGGTCCACCAACGCCACTCCTTCCCCTGCAGCTAATGACTTTGTGGAAGGGCCATTGGCTGCAGGGGACGACCCGGAAAACTGGGACGACGAGCGGCGCAGGGTTCAGGCACTGAGCCTGAGGCAATTTGCCCTTGAGTTGGAACAGTTCCCGGGAGAATCCGGGGAGGATTCAGATCCGGGGATGGAAGAAGAGGTCTGGATTTATGACGAGGAGGATTTATTAGAAGCTGCGGCTGTCGCAGCTGCCACAGAAGACCGCGGGCCAGCATCCTCCTGTGCAGAGGTAAGAATTGGCTTATTTTCAAGGTGCTACTATGCATTTCCTCGTTCTCACTAACTGATGTTAATGTTACTGATGTTACTTTAGTGAGAAACTTCCTCTGGTCAACAATGCTGTCCTGGCACTGGCTGAACCCACCAACAAAGTTTTCGTGTTTATAGACTTGATGGCAGATGAACATGTGTATTGACTGACAGAAATTGATCTTTTTTTGTTTAGTTTTTTCAGCGACCCTCCTCCTCCAACGTGTTCTTTCAGCGTCCGTTCTTCCTCTGGATGCCCAAAAGGGATGTCACCCTTTTCATATTTAGGGCACTGACGTATTGGGACTCGCCATCATTTACAAACACAACACAAGACGCACAGGAATGCACAGTTGGATCTAAATTGAGTGCACACAAATGCGTATATTAACAGATGACACTGTATGTGCGCTAAT
Source organism: Nannobrachium achirus (assembly GCF_963921795.1). NCBI lineage: Eukaryota > Metazoa > Chordata > Actinopteri > Myctophiformes > Myctophidae > Nannobrachium > Nannobrachium achirus. The sequence goes on from NW_027665130.1 coordinate 157,125, forward strand.
GTGTACTTTCAGAATTAGCATATATACAATATATAGGGCTCATTCACTCACTCCCAGACCACACACACAACCCGAGACCAATTGGTTGAAGTTATGTTGTACTTGTAAAAGTTATTGAGTCTTCCAGCGCCGTTTATGTTTTATTGCCATGGAGGCGAACGAGCCGATTGTGTCATTGGTTGATTTAATTGTGATATTTTGTGCCTTGTTTTTCATTTAAATAATACACATACACACATACATACCAGCAAGCAAAATGGGACTGATTGACATTGCCTACTACACACAGAGCCTTAAACCAAGGGACTGCGTTTTCTTCCAACATATGGAGGAACTTGAATAATTGATGTTTAAAAAGAGGACAATTAAGACACAAAGAATATATTTTTGGGTTCAGACCAGATATGAAAGAATTTTGTCATGGTCGTTGTGTTGTTTTAATTAGTTTTTTTTGTTTAGTTTTTTCCTTCTAATTTGTTATGCTCTGGTATGGACTTTTATTACGATTTTTATTTTATTTTGTACCTTTGCAGAATGAATAGCGTTTTTGTGTTGATGACTGTAAGATCATTTTTTGGGGAACTTTTTGTTTTTGCCAGGTTTCACCTCTTGCTCCCTTACTTCATTCCTGGCTAATTTATTCTATAAATAGAATTTAAGCATTGGCTTTATTGCAATGCTTAAATGAATCCATTTAGCAAACAGTCTTACATCCATTTATTCTCTTAATGATTTGACTTTTTTTTCTCTGGCCTTCGCAGGATGCAATTGGCCCTGACGGTCAAGGCGGCTACCAAAATGTGGTGGCTCTAGCCAAGGAGGTCGTGAAGCTGCGGAATAGCCACGTCGTGAGGACCAGTCAGGCGGCGAGGATCGTTGCCCTTTGGCGCAAACTCACTTCTAAAACCAGTCCCACCCCCATGACTTGTAGATGTAATTCTAAAACCAGTCACATCCACATGATTTGGAGATCTAATTCTGGGGGCCGTAGCGTGCTCCCCTGAGAATGGCACCAGGACCGCCCGAGGGCAATCCATGGTACTCTTCCCTTAACATGTCGTGAAGGGCCTGTTGCACCGGTGCAACGAGTTAAGAGTTTCAACTATCAGATCTAAAACCATTAGATCTCAGTTATTAGATCTAAAACCAGTCACATCCACATGATGTGGAGATCTAATTCTAAAACCTGCCCCATCCACATGATTTGTAGATCTAATTCTAAAACCCGTCCCATCCACATGATGTGTAGATCTAATTCTAAAACCAGTCACATCCACATGATTTGGAGATCTAATTCTAAAACCAGTCCCACCCCCATGACTTGTAGATGTAATTCTAAAACCAGTCACATCCACATGATTTGGAGATCTAATTCTGGGGGCCGTAGCGTGCTCCCCTGAGAATGGCACCAGGACCGCCCGAGGGCAATCCATGGTACTCTTCCCTTAACATGTCGTGAAGGGCCTGTTGCACCGGTGCAACGAGTTAAGAGTTTCAACTATCAGATCTAAAACCATTAGATCTCAGTTATTAGATCTAAAACCAGTCACTTCCACATGATGTGGAGATCTAATTCTAAAACCTGTCCCATCCACATGATTTGTAGATCTAATTCTAAAACCCGTCCCATCCACATGATGTGTAGATCTAATTCTAAAACCAGTCACATCCACATGATTTGGAGATCTAATTCTAAAACCAGTCCCACCCCCATGACTTGTAGATGTAATTCTAAAACCAGTCACATCCACATGATTTGGAGATCTAATTCTGGGGGCCGTAGCGTGCTCCCCTGAGAATGGCACCAGGACCGCCCGAGGGCAATCAGTTATTAGATCTAAAACCAGTCACTTCCACATGATGTGGAGATCTAATTCTAAAACCTGTCCCATCCACATGATTTGTAGATCTAATTCTAAAACCCGTCCCATGGATTCTAAAACCTGTCCCATCCACATGATTTGTAGATCTAATTCTAAAACCCGTCCCATCCACATGATGTGTAGATCTAATTCTAAAACCAGTCACATCCACATGATTTGGAGATCTAATTCTAAAACCAGTCCCACCCCCATGACTTGTAGATGTAATTCTAAAACCAGTCACATCCACATGATTTGGAGATCTAATTCTGGGGGCCGTAGCGTGCTCCCCTGAGAATGGCACCAGGACCGCCCGAGGGCAATCCATGGTACTCTTCCCTTAACATGTCGTGAAGGGCCTGTTGCACCGGTGCAACGAGTTAAGAGTTTCAACTATCAGATCTAAAACCATTAGATCTCAGTTATTAGATCTAAAACCAGTCACTTCCACATGATGTGGAGATCTAATTCTAAAACCTGTCCCATCCACATGATTTGTAGATCTAATTCTAAAACCCGTCCCATCCACATGATGTGTAGATCTAATTCTAAAACCAGTCACATCCACATGATTTGGAGATCTAATTCTAAAACCAGTCCCACCCCCATGACTTGTAGATGTAATTCTAAAACCAGTCACATCCACATGATTTGGAGATCTAATTCTGGGGGCCGTAGCGTGCTCCCCTGAGAATGGCACCAGGACCGCCCGAGGGCAATCCATGGTACTCTTCCCTTAACATGTCGTGAAGGGCCTGTTGCACCGGTGCAACGAGTTAAGAGTTTCAACTATCAGATCTAAAACCATTAGATCTCAGTTATTAGATCTAAAACCAGTCACTTCCACATGATGTGGAGATCTAATTCTAAAACCTGTCCCATCCACATGATTTGTAGATCTAATTCTAAAACCCGTCCCATCCACATGATGTGTAGATCTAATTCTAAAACCAGTCACATCCACATGATTTGGAGATCTAATTCTAAAACCAGTCCCACCCCCATGACTTGTAGATGTAATTCTAAAACCAGTCACATCCACATGATTTGGAGATCTAATTCTGGGGGCCGTAGCGTGCTCCCCTGAGAATGGCACCAGGACCGCCCGAGGGCAATCCATGGTACTCTTCCCTTAACATGTCGTGAAGGGCCTGTTGCACCGGTGCAACGAGTTAAGAGTTTCAACTATCAGATCTAAAACCATTAGATCTCAGTTATTAGATCTAAAACCAGTCACTTCCACATGATGTGGAGATCTAATTCTAAAACCTGTCCCATCCACATGATTTGTAGATCTAATTCTAAAACCCGTCCCATCCACATGATGTGTAGATCTAATTCTAAAACCAGTCACATCCACATGATTTGGAGATCTAATTCTAAAACCAGTCCCACCCCCATGACTTGTAGATGTAATTCTAAAACCAGTCACATCCACATGATTTGGAGATCTAATTCTGGGGGCCGTAGCGTGCTCCCCTGAGAATGGCACCAGGACCGCCCGAGGGCAATCCATGGTACTCTTCCCTTAACATGTCGTGAAGGGCCTGTTGCACCGGTGCAACGAGTTAAGAGTTTCAACTATCAGATCTAAAACCATTAGATCTCAGTTATTAGATCTAAAACCAGTCACTTCCACATGATGTGGAGATCTAATTCTAAAACCTGTCCCATCCACATGATTTGTAGATCTAATTCTAAAACCCGTCCCATCCACATGATGTGTAGATCTAATTCTAAAACCAGTCACATCCACATGATTTGGAGATCTAATTCTAAAACCAGTCCCACCCCCATGACTTGTAGATGTAATTCTAAAACCAGTCACATCCACATGATTTGGAGATCTAATTCTGGGGGCCGTAGCGTGCTCCCCTGAGAATGGCACCAGGACCGCCCGAGGGCAATCCATGGTACTCTTCCCTTAACATGTCGTGAAGGGCCTGTTGCACCGGTGCAACGAGTTAAGAGTTTCAACTATCAGATCTAAAACCATTAGATCTCAGTTATTAGATCTAAAACCAGTCACTTCCACATGATGTGGAGATCTAATTCTAAAACCTGTCCCATCCACATGATTTGTAGATCTAATTCTAAAACCCGTCCCATCCACATGATGTGTAGATCTAATTCTAAAACCAGTCACATCCACATGATTTGGAGATCTAATTCTAAAACCAGTCCCACCCCCATGACTTGTAGATGTAATTCTAAAACCAGTCACATCCACATGATTTGGAGATCTAATTCTGGGGGCCGTAGCGTGCTCCCCTGAGAATGGCACCAGGACCGCCCGAGGGCAATCCATGGTACTCTTCCCTTAACATGTCGTGAAGGGCCTGTTGCACCGGTGCAACGAGTTAAGAGTTTCAACTATCAGATCTAAAACCATTAGATCTCAGTTATTAGATCTAAAACCAGTCACTTCCACATGATGTGGAGATCTAATTCTAAAACCTGTCCCATCCACATGATTTGTAGATCTAATTCTAAAACCCGTCCCATCCACATGATGTGTAGATCTAATTCTAAAACCAGTCACATCCACATGATTTGGAGATCTAATTCTAAAACCAGTCCCACCCCCATGACTTGTAGATGTAATTCTAAAACCAGTCACATCCACATGATTTGGAGATCTAATTCTGGGGGCCGTAGCGTGCTCCCCTGAGAATGGCACCAGGACCGCCCGAGGGCAATCCATGGTACTCTTCCCTTAACATGTCGTGAAGGGCCTGTTGCACCGGTGCAACGAGTTAAGAGTTTCAACTATCAGATCTAAAACCATTAGATCTCAGTTATTAGATCTAAAACCAGTCACTTCCACATGATGTGGAGATCTAATTCTAAAACCTGTCCCATCCACATGATTTGTAGATCTAATTCTAAAACCCGTCCCATCCACATGATGTGTAGATCTAATTCTAAAACCAGTCACATCCACATGATTTGGAGATCTAATTCTAAAACCAGTCCCACCCCCATGACTTGTAGATGTAATTCTAAAACCAGTCACATCCACATGATTTGGAGATCTAATTCTGGGGGCCGTAGCGTGCTCCCCTGAGAATGGCACCAGGACCGCCCGAGGGCAATCCATGGTACTCTTCCCTTAACATGTCGTGAAGGGCCTGTTGCACCGGTGCAACGAGTTAAGAGTTTCAACTATCAGATCTAAAACCATTAGATCTCAGTTATTAGATCTAAAACCAGTCACTTCCACATGATGTGGAGATCTAATTCTAAAACCTGTCCCATCCACATGATTTGTAGATCTAATTCTAAAACCCGTCCCATCCACATGATGTGTAGATCTAATTCTAAAACCAGTCACATCCACATGATTTGGAGATCTAATTCTAAAACCAGTCCCACCCCCATGACTTGTAGATGTAATTCTAAAACCAGTCACATCCACATGATTTGGAGATCTAATTCTGGGGGCCGTAGCGTGCTCCCCTGAGAATGGCACCAGGACCGCCCGAGGGCAATCCATGGTACTCTTCCCTTAACA